>NW_014577123.1:519453-533129 GCF_000485595.1 Priapulus caudatus | reverse complement strand
CTCTCTCTTTCGTTTCCTCTTGCTCTCCTTCTCTCTCTCCTTCTCTCTCTCTCTCTCTCTCTTTTGCTTTCTCTCGCTTCCTTTCTCCTCCTTCTCTCTCTCCCTCTGTCTTTCCGCATCTCGCTCTCTTACGCTTTCTCTCTCTCTTTCACTTCCTCTCGATCTCCCTCTCTCGCTTTCTTTCACTTTCGCTTGATCCCCATCTCTATCTTAATTATCTCATGCATACTATAGTAGCTAGGGCATCGTGTTTGCGTCCGTTCCCTTTCTATTCTCTCATTATCAGAAAGTCATCGCTCTCCGCCGTGGATAGAGCTGGATCTAATGTTAATTACACCCCCATCAACTCCTCCGGATCTATATCTAGCAGCGACAACTTTCATATCTGGTATACACCTGTAATGTTCGAGATGCGGCAGGCGCGAGTAACCAAACAATCGCTGCTTACACGCAGGTAATTAAACCAATTAGGCAAGACTATGAATGGTTTGTCGCTCGGCTGGAGCATATAAGTCTGGAATACCGAGAACGTACGTATATCGCATATTGATATATAGCGTTAACAATTCTTAATATTTATACTTGGTTTTATAATAATTTAGACTTTAAAGTGATTACGTCACCGTAAATAGTAAAAAAAAAAAAAAAAAAGTAATTCTGTTTACATTTTATGGTTAAAATGCTGCATTATACTTCCTATTTTAGTATATTGTTCGATGTGAAGTTTTTTAAGTAAGGTTTTAGTTATTAACAAAAGAGTTTCAAAACATCTGTCTAGGAGAAGCGCCACAATTAACGAAGAGGGGGGGAGGACGAGAACAAGAACGAAAAAGAAGAAGAAGAAGACGAAGAAGAGGAAGAAGAAGAAGAATAAGGAGAAGAAAAAGAAAAAGAAGAATCAGAAGAAGAAGCTTTACTACTCGCACCACAGCACTTGCATTCGCCACAAAGTTTTCGCATTAATGGATGTGGTCTGTTAGCCTGCCTTGACAGGCACACGCGCACTTTCACACGCGCACGCACGCGCACACGCACGCACGCACACGCACGCACGCACACGCACACAGCGTCGGAAGTTTGCGTCTCTCAGTTTAGAAGCTCTTGGGAAATTAACTTTGCCACCGCTACATGAATCGTTATATTTATTCGGCACAGCTTATAATGGGATCCGGCTACGCGCTTAGGTATGCCGCTTTCGTCAATTTCGGTGTCTCCATGGGAAAAAATGCCGTATTTCTGTTGCTTTGTGCAATTAGTCTAACACGCGTTACATTAATTGCCCAAATTCGTTGCCATAGTAGCACATTAGTGCGAAGAATTAGCTCGGGTAAGTAAGCGCCCGGCAGGTGCGTCTATGCACGCGATTGATCTCTCACGAGCTCGCGTGTAGACTGGTACTCGCTCCCACCTCTATTACTCGATCCCATCGAGTAACTAAGCCGAGAGGTGGAACCGGGTACCAGTCTAGCTCACGCGCAGCGATCGGCGCGACAGCAGCTCCCCTCGGCGGACCGCCCAGTGGACCGCCCCCGCTTGTCGTCTGGCATGATTGACCCGTGCGCTTGTGTTTACTGGGTAACTATGCGGCGCCCCTTTCAACAACTGCGCTCGGCTGGTGGTGGTTATCGTAAGCCGCGTTGTGATGTTGAGGTTGCTAGTGGTGTTCTTCCACGGAAAGTTTGGGCCGTGAAGATGACGGAGTTGCCGCGACTCTAGGAAACTTCGAGCGGTGATTTACTGCAAAGATGGACAAGCCGAAGTGCATCTGTGAGCTGTGCACCTGTGGGTATGTGGATCACTGGATGGGTGTTGTTGGTGTGTCGAGTTTGGTTGGCCGTCTCAAGGCGCAGTATTAATTATTATACGTAAGAACGGTTCAAGGATGTCCTGACTGTCCTAGCTAGTTTCTGTTTCAGCTAGCTAGGTCGTAGGTAGCTCTAGTACTATAGCCCGCGTACAGTTTCCGCGGCAACCGTACGCGGGCTATAGTACTAGAGCTATTGGTCTACGCACGTAGCCCGACCAGCAGGCTGTGCGACGGATTGTCTATGCGGGTATTCTAACCTTAGCAATACCGTTTCTTGGAGCTAAGGTCTACGTAGGTATGGGCGGCACTAGGTGTGTCACATTGTGCGTGTGCTCACGTGTGTGCGCGCTTTCATGACATGTGTATGTACGTGTGTGTATTTGAATGTGTGCTTATTACTGTTCCTGATTAGGGGTCACCGGGTGGCCCTGTGTGAGTGCCTGCAATATTTGACATATCCCTGCGAGGCATTGTTGAGTAATCACTGTAATGGATCACTAATTGAGCCCTCTGATCTGTGTTGTCAAGGCCAGTTCCACCCTCACAACCTCAGTTATTGTGAGGGTGCAAAGAGAGTACATCATCACTGGCACCAGTCAACTCCAGTACATTGCATAAACTCGAGCTTACTTTAGGCTGTCCATACATACATGCATCATCATCATCATCATCATCATCATCATCATCATCATCATCATCATCATCATCATCATCATCATCATCATCATCATCATCATCATCATATACCATACAGGGGGACCTACCATACACGCACCATCAATATAACTCTAACACACTAACCATGACCCTAGTCTAATCCTATAAATATATATGTGTATACTTTATAATATGAGGGTCCTAAAGTAGAGGCACCTCATGATCACTGGCTATTAATGTGAATATCGGTTAGTTATGTAAGGGTTATGTGAAGGGGCTCATGATTCAGATTCATGAAGTTGACAGATGGCATACTCTTTCCCACTCAGCTATAAACCCATAACCTTGACATAACATTCATCATAGTTCACAACTTGCAGACTGCAAAAGCCTAAGTTTAAGATTTGTTTTACACCCAGTCGTGGTGCGATTTTAGTGGCACCACTTTTTAATCGCAGACAAAAATCAAATCAATGATTGAAATCATAATGGCTCATTTGTGCAAGGCAATCGAATATCAGTAGCAAAAGGTGGAGCTTGTCTGGGTCTAGAGCATACCATTTGAAGGCAAGTGATCATGTAGGGAGGTGCATGCAGTAGGGAAGGAGCAGGATGAGATATCTTATTTTACTAAAATGCTATGGTACAAACAATAGTATGGACCATGCAACTACCCTGGATCTATGGATCTATTTCTTGTACCTAGATCTTTATGGATATATATCAAGAGTAGATAATAACACCTATCTGATGTTATTATCTACTCTTGATATATATGTGTATTTAATTTATCCCATAAGAATACGCATTTCCTGGCAGTATAGCTTTATATACTAGTAGCTCAAAATTTTTAGGGTTCTGGTAGAGACATCCATGCGTAGAACCAAATTCTGAGTTTGAAGCGTGAAAATTATCAAAATAAAATTGTCTGAAATAAATATAATTTAACCTATTTCTTTGTGAAACGTTTTAGTAGTAGGTAGAAACTGAAAGAAGAAGGTGGCGGTAGTCTGCCATTATTAATCCAATGTCAATTAATGGTTTGGATGACTCCCTAATGCATATATCTCTAAGCCGTTTAGAACATGACCTAGATGCTTTATATTGCCAGCACTGTTACTTAATGATCAGGCAAATTATTAAAACTGCAGATCTATCAATAATTATGAGCCGATGGCAGGCAATGAATTTTTGATATATTGGACCAAACACAACGAGAAACGTTTGTAGTTGGCGTCAGAGTGAATTTTGCACATACTCGAGTGCATTTACTAAAGTGGCTATTAATGGTTGAACTAATATTTCAAGGCTTGAGATGCATTAATAATTATGAACAGATGGAAGCTGAAATATTTCTACATCGAGCTAGCATACGGCTTGGCAAAACGTTGCGTTAACTTATTAATGTGTAACATTCTTCAAAACAAAAGTGAGATATGCCGTATGTTAGTGTTACATATCACATCATGGTGGAAGTACAATGCAGAAGAATGGACATGTAACTGCAAGCAACAATGCTTAGAAATTGTTTAGAAAAATGGTTGTTTACGTTGATCGATAATGCAGGTTGTATACCGTCCACAGCTGCTGAGTAGCTTTACCTGTTATAGGTACGGTCGGTAGCATTAGATCGATAGTTCTTTATAAATCAATACGTGCAGTATACCCTAATTTAATATGCCTCAACAACAGGAAGCTCATATAGTTAAGGTTATGCGTGGGTCAGGCCACAATATTATGTGCCATCATTGAAATTATATATGTATCTCGTTAGATTTATATGAGAACTTCCTTGGCTAAAATAAAGCATAATGCATAGTATAAAGAATCCGGTTTAACATCCCATTTGATGTTGCTCAAATTCATGCGGAAAATTATGTTTGTGTAACAATGTACATTTTAAAGTTTACCATGAATTAAATTGACTTAATTATTATGTGTGTGAACACTATTCAATATCCTTTAAGTGTGTACATGACACCAGACAGAGTGAAACGGCAAGCAAATGTCAAGAATGTCTATCCAAATATATGTAACAATGCATAGCAATCTTTATATTGATTTTACAGAGTCAAACTCCTCTGAGTAAATTTGCATATGTGTGTGCGTGTGTGTTCGATACACACTAGCCGAGTGCTTGCACTTGCAGTGAGCTGGTTAATTATTGATTAAGCAGGTTAACGTTCATATTTGCAGAACTAAAAGTATATGTGCATACATAAAAGTATATGTGCAATACTAAAAGTTAATATGTGCAGAACGCTTGAAATGCGGAGCCTCCGTGACAACATTTGTGATGATCAGTGGTAATCATGATTTACTATACTAACATATAACATAATGTAGAGGCAAGTACGTGACAACGTCTGTAATGGTTTCGGGGATAAACAGCTTCCTTCGCATATACTTGAGTGATTCAGGCATGAAGGGTATTCAACTATTCATTCAGGTGTTACGCTCGACAGTTACTCACCTATAGTGTGAATGATCTCGGTGAAATGAATCAATCGGTGTGACACCCAGGTCGATCTTCACGGTACCCTAGATATATGATCGATTTATTGCTGAAGACTGCCCTGTCAGTTGCATGCGTGTGTGGGTTTCATCTGCATTGCATCATCTAGCGATCGGTTGCCGATGAGATCTGGTTGTGAAGCTCCCAGCTTTGCTCCGTCAGAAAGCTTTATTGATTTATGCGTAGCTTTGTGAATCTAGACGCGATGAGACGTGTGGAAGCGGCAGTAGTGGGATGCCTTCACTGCTTGGTCCGTGCTCCACAGCGCTCCGCTACTGCTGCTGCTGCACGCATTGTAGGTCACTGCTTTGTCTTGTTCTCGCTGATTTATTAGCGCTACCCGTGTAGGTCTTTAGTCGGGCCGTGGCGACGTATGCTTGTGATTCTACGCGAGGGATAGGATACGTGATACGCGCGTGTCGTAAGTCTGTAGTGATATCTTCCAAGGATAGCAGCATAGATGAGACAGTGATTATCGAAAAGCCACGTGCACGAATTAGTGAGAAACGTGAAACAATGTGCACGAGATAGAGATGTGAGAGTTGTGATTTTACGTGCGGAATAGGACGTCTGTTGTGATTTATATCTTCGGAGGATAGCGACAGGCACCTCGTGGTGAGTATCCGTGAAGTCATTAATTATCAATGACAGCCGTGGTGCGTCGATTATCGTGATCTGAATCATCTGATCCTAGAAAGGCATTAAGCCGAGATACAACTGTAAGAAACGAAGAGTATACATGGGTATGTTAGAGCAGTGCTTAGACTTAAACTCGTGAATGGTTCACACAAGGGTGAATGAAATTATTTTGGGGTGAATGAAATTATTTTGGAGTGAATGAAACTTACCAAAAACATAAGGAAATTTAGTCGCGGGTGAATGAAATTTTGTGATAAAGACTCGAAGGTGAATGATGCTGAAATACTTTAAGAAGCACTTGCTTAGAGCACGTTATAAAGCTATGGTGCTCCTCAGTTACTGTGGCAGAAGCAAGATGCTGAGTACACGGGATAAGGGGATTTGCACGAATCGGAGATAAACGTGGACCAACGTACACGAGATGTTGAAGTGTGAAACCAAGTGTATGAGTAACAACTTGCAGCTGTAGGAAGCCATGCGTGTAGGTGAGTTAGAGAAGTGTAAAGCCAAGATGTAAATGAGTAACTTACAGCCATGCAAAAGCAGGAGTGTATAGGTGGCTTAGAGAAGTGTAAAACCAAGTTGTGCACGAATAACGTACAGTTGTGATAAGCCAGGAGTGTAGGTAAGTTAGATAGGTGCACATGAGATAGACAAGTGTAAAGCCACATGCACTAGTCACATGCAGCTGTGAGAAGGTGGCGGTGTAGTTAGGATAGTGCAGTGTAAACACGTGGATACGTTATGGAGACACGTGGAGCCATGTACACGAGATGGAGAGGAGCATGGCATCACTGTACACTTTAAGATAGTGAGAAGCAAGAAACAGTACAGGAGTAAGTTTAAGCTAAGTATAAACCAATGAATATGAGTAACTTAGTGATAACTATTAAGCTACAAAATAACCTGGGGAAAGTATTTGGAACAAGGGTATGTAATTTATTGAATAGAGTGCATTTCTGCATTTGAAGCAGAGTTGGCATCCTTCGCTGATGTAGCATTTTCACGGAGCTGCTACTAGCTAATTCATGCATGTCGATATGTGACAGTTACTAGGCGACAGTGGAAGGTAGAGTTTCAATTTATACATGAGCAGAGCAGACACTATTGTCAATGTGCTACCGAGTTAGGTAACTACAGTCCATCAAGCTAGTCAGGCCTAGCTGGTATTGATAAAGTTAACTGCTAAAGTAATGCTGTACGTTTGTATTGATGTATATATACGCTCCAGTAATATGAAAGTAATTAAGTCATATATACTACAGTAATGTGAAAATGTTGTGTCTAGTTTTTGATAATAACCACAATTTTATAATCACAATTTTATAATCGCAATTTTAACTAGTAAGGTAATGTATCTAATGCTCTCAAACTACGTTTGAAAAAATCAATATAATCTAAATAAATTCAGGTAATGTTATTTCTTTCCTACCTATAATGGAAAAATTGTCGACAAAATTGTTTGCACTATTGAAACTAAGCTTTGTAAATATTTAAATTTACAATTAATTTATTAACTAAATTGAAATAATGGAAATTTTTACTGGTAGCATTGAGATGTTCTCCATCGATTCTGCCTTAATGTAAACTTTTGCTCGCTGTCCCGCCACGATTACATACATCACACCCTGATTTCAACAAGTTATACAAGCGATCGACTCCATTGGCTCCAAAATTGCTCACCTAGTGAAGCCATCACTTGAATGAGTTGCTACTTTATGCTCCACAGACAGCACCACTGTCCCCATACCAGTGATACTACAGGAGCGTTGCATTTTAATGAGCCAAGTGTAAGTGCAGCAGTCAACAACTCCAGTTCAGGCGATACATATGCAAAGGAACCTGCAAACGAGCTGTCACCTTTGCCACAGGATGGAGGAAGGTCGGACAATGTGAGTTCATATTTTGGCATACATGTGTGCATGCGTGTTCGTGAGTGCATGTGTGCATACATGTGCCGTGCGCGCACGTGTTCGTGCGTGTGTGCACGTGTTCGTGCGTGTGTGCACGTGTTCGTGCGTGTGTGCATGTGTGTGCGCATGCGTGCACGTGTGTGCGTGCGTGCGTGCGTGCGCGTGCGCGCGCGCATGTGTGTGTATACATGTGCGTGTGTGCATGTGCGTGCGTGCGTGTGTGCGTGCATGCATACAGCGCGTGTATATAGGCTGTTAATGGACTGTCACTAAATCCTGTGGTGTGTTGTTGATTTAGAGGATGATAGCTGTAGTTAAAGAAGTCTTGCAAAAAGCCATTCCGTTTGTTGAGTGCTACATTAGAATAAGGAACCCCAATCTCTTTAACTATTCATCAATAGCAGCATTAGCTCAATTAATTAAAAGTAGTTTCCATGTTCTTATATTCTCCCAGGGACAATTTATTGCATTAGAGTTAAATGGCATATATATAATTGCATATAATTATTAATTGCATATATTAAACGGTTCTTACGAAAGTTACTCTGAGGCTCCTATGTAATTGTAGTTTGATCTATGTAATACAGTTTAACTCTGTATACTTGCAGTCTGAGCATACAATAGGAGAGATAGCCAACGAACAAAGTGAAGAGAAACCAGATTCTACAATGAAATCTCAGCACGTGGCTTCTGTCAGTGCCCATGCTAGCAGTACTGCAAGAGATGACTTCAGAGAGCACCCTGTACAACCAAGGTAAATAGAGTCAAATTCTAAAATGTGTTGCTCTTCGGCCATGTTTTCTTTGTCTCTAATACGTGCTTAGTGTAAATTTGATGGGGAAAAAATTGAACGAATGGGCAGTAAGTAATTCATAGAAGTAAAGACGTTTTCATTGGGCTGTCCTAAAAATGTTAACACTACATATATCATAACTGAGAATACTGGTTTTGCAGGATTAGCACTTGAATGATTTGCATATTGCAGGTGCATGTTTGTCAATCTTCATGCGTATTTCTCTGATAATTACTTGTGCAGGCAAAGAAGAGAGGTTCCTCAATACGAACCCAGTCGGGAGCCATTTGATGGCACGACTACAAATAGTCAGACTTTCACGGGACAGACGCTCCCTAAAGGGCAGAGCTTCAAACCCGATAACAAACCATTTGCTTCTAACGCTCCGTTTGAGGGTCAGACTGTTGCGCAGAGTGAATATAAGCCATATCCAGTGCAAGAAAGGTGAGCCAGTCATAGCTTCATCAGACCTTTAAGCATGGATGTTACAATAAGCATGCTGTATAATAATGCTTGTATTCTAGGTTGTTTGATTTTGGGTTCTGTCAAAAATTTGTATTCAGCGAACTTGGTAGCAGCTTTGTTAGTTGACTCCAGCATTTTATCAGGCTCAGTTAAACGAACTGGCTCATGACTGTATTATATATCTTTACTGGCACGGTAAGATGGAAGCTGTGCATATCGTGTGCGGGCACGCAACCCTGAGTCCAGCAATACTAACGCAGATAGAAAAGTTAAGCAGCCAGATGCTCGCATGTGTTCGTCGTCCATGATTTAATTAGGATTTGCGTGAATGCACATTTTATGAATTGCGTTATCTAAACTGCGACAATGCTATTTCACGTCATCGCTAATGAACGTAAGCGTGTGTTATGTACAGGCAGGTAAAGGAGGCTGCACAATATACCCCAAGCACACAAGCGTTTCAAGCACAAACGACGAGCAAGGACACTTTCACAGGACAGACAGCTGCTAGACAGAAAAGCTTCAAACCAGAAAACGGACCCGTAGCCACAGATGTTCCATTTGAAGGCGTGACCACTGCAAGGAGTGAATATAAAGAGCATCCTGTTCAACCCAGGTAGGACAAAATGAAGAAAACTTAACCCTTGTTACACCATGTAATTCATCCATTCATGACGTCCTTATTTAGTTGTATGGGTTCTAAATACTCGGTTTTTAGCTCATCTGACGTAGTCAGGTGCAGCTTGTAGAATCGCATGATTGTCCGTCCGTCCGTCCATCCGTCCGGCTGTCCGTGAGTCCGTCCGTGAGTCCGTCAACAGTTGGGCACAAATCTTAACCGCTCGACGTACGGTCACGATATTCGGGACGTGGGGGGGTATCCGAAAACGAGTTGGGATGTCGAAGCTGGGGGTCAAAGGTCAAGAGGTGTAAAAGAAGGGGGAACATTCCCTCCTTAAATTAAGGTATAGGGAGGAAATGCAGAATTGCGGCTCGACCTATAGGCTCATGATAGTTGGTGTATAGCATCATAGTAGGAAAAGCCAACACTGTGCCGAAATTGGAGGTCACAGGTCAAAGGTCAATGGGGCACAGGGCAGATTTTAGACATTTTTTGAGGACATGGTCTGACGGAGCGATTGGAAAACTTTTTTGTTTCAGCGGTGACCTACCATTTTTATGGCTTTAGTGAAAGGACCGTAAAATGTACTTTCCGCTGACATGCGAAGAGTAAGTGTCGGATAACCTTTTGACCCTCAAGAGGAGGGTTAAACATTGATTTGTTGACTGTTAACAAAGGACTGAACTGCTTTTGCTATTATTAGAGCCCATCCCTGTGTAAATGTGAGGCTACAGTGAGGGTGGGTAAGGGTATTTTCGTGAAACGTGATCGGCCGTTTTTATACCTCGTGAACTGTGAATTGCAATTTATTTTGTCTGTGAGCTGTGAATGGACCACCTTGCGTGAAGCGTGATTTAGCTTTTATTTAGTCTGTGAACTGTGAATAAGAGGTCTCTTTCCTTGTGAATCTATGCATGTCAGGCGCGGATTTAGGCCGGTTTGCACCGGTTTCCAGAAACTGGTCGCAGGCCTCAAAATTCACCAGAATGCACCAAATATAGCCTAATTTTTTTTTAATTCCCGGGGGGCATGCCCCCGGACCCCCCTAGCTGCAGAAGAACATATGGAAACTATATATATATATATATACACGCACGCACGCACGCACGCACGCACACACACAAGCATATTTTTGATTTTCAGAAGTGTTGTTAGTCAAGAAATACACTTGTATTGGTACTTCTATGACCTTATCTTATGAGTCTGAAATTTTAGCTGTAAACTGGATTATCCCCGTGATCTGTGAAAAGAGCATTATTTTCACTGTGAAATGGGCACCCCCCCCCCCTACAGTTGCACAGTTTCATTTCAAAGGCAAATGTTTGTTGAACAAGGTTTACGCTCCTTAAATCATATTATTTTCTAAAGCAGTCTGTCTATAGCACCCTGAATGCTGAATCAGTGAATGCTCGTGTGGGTAGGCAAAAACACGGGGCAGCCCATGGCTGGCACACTTCTAATCATAATTGTTGCCTGCCAACCTGCAATGCACATGTGTCTGCAATGCATAGAGATTAGGTGGGTGCGAAAGTGTAGCTGATATATTTGTTCGAATTGGCTATGAAAGTCGAACAAGAATAAAGAAGACTTATGTATAAGACGTCTTAATTGCTATGCACAAATGAATTTATCAGCAGAACACCAGACACCAGATGAGCCCTGTCGCACTGTGGCACTTGTTCTTGTTTCAATTTTGTATATCGTCACCCTTCATTTCTTCTCGTTAATTGCAAGGGTTTTAGTGTCGTACTAAAATCATGTATTTACTATTCCAATTTAATAATTGTCTCATCAAATAGAGAGAGGAGGGAACCGGATCACTATAAACCCAACACTGCGCCATTCCAAGGTCACACCACCAGTAAAGATGCTTTCACGGGACAAATCGCTCCAAAACAAAAGAGCTTCAAACCTGAAAACAAAACTGTGGCCACTGTCGTCCCATTTGAGGGTGCCACGACAGCAAGGACTGAGTTTAGGGAACATCCTATTCAACCAAGGTAAGGTCTGGTGCACTTTGTACTGTAGACAGCTTCACAACACAAACAGCTGCTAAGCAAAAAAGCTTCAAGCCAGAGAACAAATATGTAGCATCTGATGTCCTATTTGAAGCTGTTACTACAGCCAGAAGTGAATTCAAGGAACATGCTGTTCAAGCAAGGTTAGTGCTATTAAATTTCCCACTTGCTATTGTGAATATTTATTATGCATCTTAATAAATGACATGTGTATGCTTGCCTTGTTGCATATAAGTGCATGCTCTTTATTATCAGTAAATATATTTCTGTTTTATTGTTTTAGACCACAACCAGAGACTGTGCAGTACACACCAAACCCTGCACCATTTCAAGGTGAAACTACAAACAAAGGTGCTTTCACCGGACAGGCAGTTTCTAAACCAAAGAGCTTTAAACCAGAAAACAAACCAGTAACTTCTGATGTCCCATTTGAGGCTGTTAGTACAACAAAGAGCGAATTTCAGAAACATCCGCTTGAAGCAAGGTTAGCTAGAATTTGTTATATTATTGCATTGCCTTATTATTTTGATTAGCTTTCTTTAAAAATTAAAATTTATGAAATTATTTGGCTGTTAGAGTAAATATGTTGTCATCTAGTTAGTAATTGTTCATTATAGCTAAATATTTCTGATTGTATCACTGTTATAGATACAAGAAAGAGGCTGCACAGTACACACCCAATCCTGAACCATTCGAAGCACATACCACAAGCAAGGACACTTTCACAGGACAGACAGCTGCAAGACAGAAAAGCTTCAAACCAGAAAACAAACCAGTAGCTTCTGATGTTCCATTTGAGGCTGTTAGTACGGCAAAGAGCGAATTTCAGGAACATCCTGTTCAAGCAAGGTTAGCTAAAACTGGTTATTTTATTTTATTACCTTAGTCTTTTATTGGTTTTCCATCAGCAATTAAAAAGTATAGAAGTACATTTGTTAGGAAGAGTAAATATGTCATCCTCTATAGTTAGGAATGGCCCAATAAAGTTATTTATTGCTGATTGTGTCATTGTTATAGATACAAAAAAGACGCTGCACAATACACACCCACTCGCGAACCATTTGAAGCACATACCACAAGCAAGGACACTTTTACAGGACAGACAGCTGCTAGACAGAAAAGCTTCAAACCAGAAAACAAGCCAGTAGCTTCTGATGTTCCATTTGAGGCTGTTAGTACATCAAAAAGCCAATTCCCTGAACATCCTGTTCAAGAAAGGTAACAGTAATTTTATTTTATTAGCTATTACTATTAAAATTAATGTCAATGTTTTTTTAATATCAAGAGTTTTTGTGGCAAGTTATAAACAGGAGCTCTGACATATTACTTTATATTTTTTGTTACTCTGTTATAGATACAAAAAAGAGGCTGCACAGTACACACCTAATCGTGAACCATTCGAAGCACATACCACAAGCAAGGACACTTTCACAGGGCAGGCAGCAGCTAGACAAAAGAGCTACAAACCAGAAAACAATCCAGTAGCTTCTGATGTCCCATTTGAAGCTGTTAGTACAGCAAAGAGTGAATTTCAGGAGCATCCTGTTCAAGAAAGGTAATAGGAATTTAAATTTCTACCTGTTAAAATTAAAACTGATCAGTCTGCTTTTTTAAAGACTAGATGTGACCTGTCATAACAAGAGTTTAGTAATATTGGTTTATGTTTCTTATTTCCTCATTGTTATAGATACAAGAAAGAGGCTGCACAGTACACACCCAATCCTGAACCATTCGAAGCACATACCACAAGCAAGGACACGTTTACGGGGCAGGCTGCAGCTAGACAAAAGAGCTGCAAACCAGAAAACAAACCATTAGCTTCTGATGTCCCATTTGAAGCTGTTAGTACAGCAAAGAGTGAATTCCAAGAGCATCCTGTTCAAGAAAGGTAATAGAAATTTTAATTTCTACCTGTTAAAATTAAAACTGATCAGTCTGCTTTTTAAAGACTATAGACGTGACCTGTCATAACAAGAGTTTAGTAATATTGGTTTATGTTTCTTATTTTCTCATTGTTATAGATACAAGAAAGAGGCTGCACAGTATACACCCAATCCTGAACCATTTGAAGCACATACCACAAGCAAGGACACTTTCACAGGACATCCAGCTGCAAGACAGAAAAGCTTCAAACTAGAAAACAAACCAGTAGCTTCTGATGTCCCATTTCAAGCTGTTAGTACAGCAAAGAGTGAATTCCAAGAGCATCCTGTTCAAGAAAGGTAATAGAAATTTTAATTTCTACCT
>NW_014577123.1:516013-519443 GCF_000485595.1 Priapulus caudatus | reverse complement strand
AGCAGCAGTAGCAGCAGTAGCAGCAGTAGCAGCAGTAGTAGCAGCCGTAGCAGCAGCAGCAGCAGCAGTAGCAGCAGTAGTTGTAGTAGCAGCAGCAGCAGTAGCAGCAACAGTAGCAACAGCAGCAGTAGCAGTAACAGCAGTAGTAGCAGCAGCAGCAGGAACAGTAGCAGCAGCAGGAGTAAGCAGCCGTAGCAGCAGCAGCAGCAGCAGCAGCAGCAGCAGCAGCAGTAGTAGCAGCAGTAACTGCAACGGTATCAAAAGTGGCAGTAGCAGCTGCAGCAACAGCAGTAGTAGTAGTAGTACCAGCCGCAGCAGCAGTAACAGTAGCAGTAGCAGGAACAACTAGCTAGCAACAGTATCAGTAGCAGCAGTAGTAGCAGTAGCAGCAGTAGTAACAGTATCAGTAGCAGCAGTAGTAGCAGTAGCAGCAACAGTAGCAACAGCAGCAGTAGTAGTAGCAGATGTAGCAGCAGCAGCAGTCGTAGCAGAAATAGTAGTAGTAGCAGCAGCAGCAGTAGCAGCAGTAGCAGCTGTAGTAGTAGCAGCAGTAGCAACAGCAGCAGTAGCAGTAGCGCCAGTTGCAGTAATAGCCGCAGCAGTAGCAGTAGCAGCAGCAGCAGCAGTAGCAGTAACAGTAGCAGCAGCAGCAGCAGCAGCAGCAACAGTATATATTATAGCATCAGTACATATATTCCCGTTCCATATTGTCCTCTCCTTTCTTCCTCTCCCCCTGTCTCTCGCCCTCTCTCTCTCTCTCTCTCTCTCTCTCTCTCTCTCTCTCTCTCTCTCTCTCTCTCTCTCTCTAAATAACCCCTCCCTTAAATGGCTTTTCTGCGATCTCTCATACTATATGAATGCTCTATATCACCGAGTCACGATGTGGATTTTTCTACTCGCCAAATTTCTTATGAGTTGAGTTCGTGTGAACTAATAAATCCAGCCATCGCTAATGATAGCATTATCGCACCTGTCATTTCACGTTGACTCACCCGATGATCTCCTGTCTACCTACCATCCCGCGACCCCGGCTCGGTCACGTCTATGGAAAGCATTTTGTACCAAAAAGCATAAAACCTAGTTTTAAGCTCTTAAAACCTAGTTTTAAGCCATAACACTGGGTATTAGACAGGTTTTAAGGTCTTAAAACCGGGTTTTATGGCCTAAAACTAGGAATTACGCCCTTAAATCTTTAAATCCAGGTTTTAAACCTTAAAACCTAGTTTTTGACCTTAAAACCAGGTTGTCTAATACCCGGTTTTATGAGCTTCTTGAATGGGAAGCTTTTTTACCAAAAGCGTAAAACCTAGTTTTAAGCTCTTAAAACCCAGGTTTAATGTATACAACTAGGTTTTAAGGTTTAAAACCCGGTTTTAAGAGCTTAAAACCTCCTTCTCCACCAGCTTCTCCCCCTCCTCCTTCTCCACCAGCTTCTCGCCCTCCTTCTCCACCACCTTCTCCCTTCTCCCATTCCTCCACCACCAGCTTCTCCCCTTCCTGCTCCACCACCTTCTCCCTTCTCCCCTCAGAGCTGCCTTCACCTGCAGATTGGGGATGGGCGAAAATGCTGATGATGGCTGGCGTCCATTTTGGACAATAATGGCAGAGGCGTCAAAGGGGTGCCGAGAGCTGATCAAGTGCAAATGTAAGAAACGATGTGCTGAAAATTGCAAATGTTCCGCGGCTAATCTACCATGCACAGAACTGTGTTTTTGCTCCGGACAATGCTTCCCAGGTGAGCTACAGGAGAAGTAAAATAGATGGAAAACGTCTTGCGGCATGTTACAGCTTTCAATTGGTGAGGAAAATATTTTGGAATAGGCTTTTTGCTCTATTAAACAATTGAACTCAGCATATAAAAAATTCCTTGAGTTTCAAGTTTCAGTGCCTTACGTGATTTAGAACCTAAGATTTTCAGCATTTCGTCATGTCGGCCATACTGGAATTTAAGATGGCTGCCATATGGTTTGTCAGACATGTCAAATCAATCTATTATTGAACTCAGCATGGCAAAATGCTCTTGTGTACCAAATTTCAGCGCCGCAGGTCATTTAGAACCCAAGATAGTAATGTTCAATGTTTCGTCATGTCGGCCATACTGGAATTCAAAATGGCTGCCATATGGTTTGTCAGACATGTCAAATTAATCCATTATTAAACTCAGCATGGCAAAATGCTCTTGTGTACCAAATATAAGCGCCACATGTCATTTAGAACCCAAGATAGTAATGTTCAACTATTCTTCATGGTGGCCATATTGGAATTCAAAATGGCTGCCATATGGTTTGTCAGACATTTCAAATTAATTCATTATTAAACCCTGCATGTCGAAATGCCCTTGTGTACTAAATTTCAGCGCCACAGGTCATTTAGAACCCAAGATAGTAATATTCAATGTTTCGTTATCGCGGCCATATTGTAATTCAAGATGGCGGCCGATCCAGTGGTCAGACCTCTTGGATCCGGCAATTTTCGAACTCAGCATGTCAAAATACCCCTGTATCCAAAATTTCACACTTTCTGCCGGATGTGAACATTTCGACCTATTTTTGTTACATATCTGCCCCACTATAGTAGCAGCAGCAGTAGCAACAACAGCAGTAGCAACAGTAGCAACAGCAGCAGTAGCAGTAGCAGTAGGAGTAGCAGCAGCAGCAGCAGCAACAGAAGCAGTAGGAGTAGCAGCAGTAGCAGCAGCAACAGGAGCAGTAGTAGCAGCAGTAGCAGCAGTAGCAGTAGCAGTAGTAGCAACAGCAGCAACAGCAGTAGCATCAGCGGTAGCAGCAGCAGCAGCAGCAGTAACAGTAGTAGCAGCAATAGTAGCAAGAGCAGCAGTAGTAGTAGCAGCAGTAGCAACAGCAGTAGTAGTAGTAGTAGTAGTAGTAGTAGCAGTAACAGCAGCAGTAGCAGTAGCAGTAGCAACAGTAGCAGCAGCAGCAGCAGCAGCAGCAGCAGCAGCAACAGCAGCATTATCAACAGCAGTAGCAACAGCAGCAGCAGCAGCAGCAGTAGCAGTAGTAGTAGTAGTAGTAGTAGTAGTAGCAGCAGCAGCAGCAGCAGTAGCAGTAGTAGTAGTAGTAGTAGTAGTAGTAGTAGTAGTAGCAGCAGCAGTAGTAGTAGTAGCAGCAGCAGTAGCAGCAGTAGCAGCAACAGTAGCAACAGAAGTAGTAGCAGCAGTAGCAGCAGCAGCAGCAGCAGTAGTAGTAGTAGCAGTAGCAGCAGTAGCAGCAGTAGCAGCAACAGTAGCAACAGAAGTAGTAGCAGCAGTAGCAGCAGCAGCAGCAGCAGTAGTAGTAGTAGCAGTAGCAGCAGTAGCAGCAGTAGCAGCAACAGTAGCAACATCAGTAGTAGCAGCAGTAGCAGCAGCAGCAGCAGTAGCAGCAGTATCATCAGTAGTAGTAGTAGTAGTAGTAGCGGCAGCAGCAGCAGT
>NW_014577123.1:513665-515436 GCF_000485595.1 Priapulus caudatus | reverse complement strand
CTTCTCCCTTCTCCCCTTCCTCATCCTCCACCAGCTTCTCCCTTCTTTCCCTCCACCACCTTCTCCCTTCTCCCCTTCCTCCTCCACCAGCTTCTTCCTTCTCCCCTTCCTCATTCTCCACCAGCTTCTCCCTTCTTTCCCTCCACCACCTTCTCCCTTCTCCCCTTCCTCCTCCACCAGCTTCTTCCTTCTCCCCTTCCTCATTCTCCACCAGCTTCTCCCTTCTTTCCCTCCACCACCTTCTCCCTTCTCCCCTTCCTCCTCCACCAGCTTCTTCCTTCTCCCCTTCCTCATTCTCCACCAGCTTCTCCCTTCTTTCCCTCCACCACCTTCTCCCTTCTCCCCTTCCTCCTCCACCAGCTTCTTCCTTCTCCCCTTCCTCATTCTCCACCAGCTTCTCCCTTCTTTCCCTCCACCACCTTCTCCCTTCTCCCCTTCCTCCTCCACCAGCTTCTTCCTTCTCCCCTTCCTCATTCTCCACCAGCTTCTCCCTTCTTTCCCTCCACCACCTTCTCCCTTCTCCCCTTCCTCCTCCACCAGCTTCTCCCCCTCCTCCTTCTCAACCACCTTCTCTATTCTCCCCTTCCTCCTTCTCCACCACCTTCCTATTCCCCTTCCTCCTCCACCATCTTCTCCCTTCTACCCTTCTTCCTTCTCCACCAGCTTCTCCCCCTCCTTCTCCACCAGCTTCTTCCTTCTCCCCCTCCTCCACCAGCTTCTCTTTTCTCCCCTTTCTCTTCCACCACCTTCTCCCTTCTCCCCTTCCTCCTCCACCAGCTCCCTTCTCCCCCTCCATCTCCCCTTCCTCCTTCTCCACCAGCTTCTCCCCCTTCTCCTCCTCCACCACCTTCTCCCTTCTTCTCTTCCTCCTTCACCAGCTTCTCCCCCTTCTTCTCCACCAGCTTCTACCCCTCCTTCTCCACCAGCTTCTCTTCTCGCGCTCTCTGAATAACCTCTCCCTTAAATGGCTTTTCTGCGATCTCTCATACTATATGAAGGCTCTATATCACCGAGTCACTATGTGGATTTTTCTACTCGCCAAATTTCTTATCTTATGAGTTGAGTTCGTGTGAATTAATAAATCCAGCCATCGCTAATGATAGCATTATCGCACCTGTCATTTCACGTTGTCTCACCCGATAAACTCATGTCTACCTACCATCCCGCGACCCTGGCTTGGTCACGTAGCCCCAACTGCTGACTATTCTTATCAAGCAAGCAAACATCTTCTGCGTTCACGACTAAAAAATCATGCGTTCGGGCGTGCGTGAGTGTGTGCCTGTATGTGCCCGTACGTGCAAGTGTGCGTGAGTGAGTGCTTGCGTGCGTCATAGTAGTAGCAACAGCAGCAGAAGCAACAGCAACAGCAGCAACAGCAGCAACAGCAGCAGAAGCAACAGCAACAGCAGCAGCAGCAGCAGTAGCAGTAACAGCAGCAGCAGCAGCAGCAGTAACCGCAGCAGTAGCAGTAGCAGCAGCAGCAGCAGTAGCAGTAATAGCCGCAGCAGCAGCAGTAAGAGCAGCAACAGTAACAGCAGTAACAGCAGCAGTAGCAGCAGCAGCAGTAGCAGCAGCAGTAGTAGTAGTAGCGCTCATAGGGTCTATGTCCCCCAGGGTACTGCCGGAACGTACCCTGATCACTATTTGATATGGTTAGGGTTAAGATTAGGGTTAGGGTTAGGATTAGGATTAGGGTTAGGGAGTAGGCGTAGGCGACTCCCTAGACTCGTTAGTGGAGTAGGCGAGGTACGGTCCGGCATATAATATAGTA
>NW_014577123.1:502214-511372 GCF_000485595.1 Priapulus caudatus | reverse complement strand
AGCAGCAGCAGCAGCAGCAGTAGCAGCAGTAGCAGCAGCAGCAGTAGCAACAGTAGCAGCAGTAGCAGCAGCAGCAGCAGCAGTAGCAGCAGTAGCAGCAGCAGCAGTAGCAACAGTAGCAGCAGTAGCAGCAGCAGCAGCAGCAGTAGCAGCAGTAGCAGCAGCAGCAGTAGCAACAGTAGCAGCAGTAGCAGCAGTAGTAGCAGCAGTAGTAGCAGCAGTAACAGCAGCAACAGTATATATTATAGCATCAGTATATATATTCCCGTTCCATATTGTCCTCTCCTTTCTTCCTCTCCCACTGTCTCTCGCCCTCTCTCTCGCTCTCCCCCCTTTTTTTCTCTCTCTCTCTCTCTCTCTCTGTCTCTCTCTCTTTTTCTTTCTCACAAATCTCTCTTCCTCTTTCTGTCTTGATCTTACTCTCTCTCTATCTTTTTCTCTCTCTCTTTTTTTTCTCACTCTCTCTCTCTCTCTCTCTCTCTGAATAACCCCTCTCTTAAATGGCGTTACTGCAATCTTTTATACTATATGAATGCTCTATATCACCGAGTCACGATGTGGATTTTACTACTTGCCAAATTTCTTATGAGTTGAGTTCGTGTGAACTAATAAATCCAGCCATCGCTAATAGTAGCATTATCGCACCTGTCATTTTACGTTGACTCACCCGATAAACTCAACTGTCTACCTACCATCCCGCCACCCCGGCTCGGTCACGTAGCCGCAACTGCAGACCATTCTTATCAAGCAAGCAAACGATTTTTTAGTCGTAAACGCAGAAGATGTTTGCTTGCTTGATAAGAATAGTCTGCAGTTGGGGCTACGTGTGTGTGTGGGTGGGTATTTGAGTTTGCATGTGCGTGCGTGCCGACATGCGTTCGGGCGTGCGTGAGTGTGTGCCTGTATGTGCGCGTACGTGCAAGTGTGCGTGAGTGAGTGCTTGCGTGCGTCATAGCAGTAGCAACAACAGCAGCAGCAGCAGCAGCAGCAGTAGCAGCAGTAGTAGCAGTAGCAGCAACAGCAGCAGTAGCAGCAGTAGCAGCAACAGAACTGTAGCAACAGAAGCAGTAGCAGCAGCAGCAGCAGTAACAGCAGCAGCAGCAGCAGTAACAACGGCAGCAGCAGTAGCAGCAGCAGCAGCAGCAGTTAGTAGCAGTAGTAGCAGCAGTAACAGCAGCAGCAGCAGCAGCAGCAGTAGCAGCAGTAGTAGTAGCAGCAGCAGCAGCAGTAGAAGTTAGTAGCAGTAGTAGCAGCAGTAACAGCAGCAGCAGCAGCAGCAGCAGTAGCAGCAGCAGCAGTAGCAGCAGCAGCAGCAGTAGAAGTTAGTAGCAGTAGTAGCAGCAGTAACAGCAGCAGCAGCAGTAGTAGCAGCACCNATGTAGCATCTGATGTCCCATTTGAAGGTGTTAGTATGGCAAAGAGCCAATTCCAGGAACATCCTGTGCAAGCAAGGTCTGTATTATTCTGTTTCACTGGTTATTGTAATCCGCGTGAGCGAGATAGGCATACTTAAAAGGAACTTCCTTGAACAGTGTTGCTATAGGTTGCTCAAGCTAGACCAGTTTGAACATGGTTTTCATGCACACACACCAAATTGCCTACTTTGTGTCACTATTTTGCCAAGCATTATCTTTTCGAACGGTTTATCACAAGCGCTAGGCCAGGCAGATAAGTTCTTACATGTACTTACTACTCTGTTGGTGGCGAGGCTAGAGGTTGCAAGTTCTAGGCTGCTGTTCCTCATAGTTGGATTCATCTGATGGTTTTGTTCTTATAGATATAAAAAGGAAGCTGCACAGTATACACCGCACCGTGAACCATTTGAAGCACATACGACAAGCAAAGATACTTTCACAGGACCGACAGCTGCTAGACAGAAAAGCTTCAAACCAGAAAACAAACCAGTAGCTTCTGGTGTCCCATTTGCAGCTGTTAGTACAGCAAAGAGCGAATTTCAGGAACATCCTGTTCAAGCAAGGTCAGTATTATGTTATATTGTAGGTGTCTTATGCAAATTGATATGAATATCTTTGTAATAAGAGAAATGTGTACGATTGGTTTATGATTATGTAACATAAGTAAATGTAAGGTATGTATATATCATAATGTAATGTAATTAAGCTAGTGTGAAATAATATAGTGTTATGTAATTTAATAGAATGTAATGTAATGTGATGTAATCATAATCTGTGTAACTGTTACAGATACAAGAAACAGGCTGCACCATACACACCCAACCCTGTGCCATTCGAAGGGCATACCACCAGTATGGACACCTTCACTGGACAGTCGGCTGCTAGACAGAAGAGTTTCAAGCCCGAGAACAAACCGTTAGCGTCGACCGTTCACTTTGCTGACAGCAGCACAACGAAGAGTGAATACAAAGAACACCCGGTGCAAGCAAGGTGAGGCATTTAACCCTACGTGCCACTAGAAAGTCACTGATAACCGGTGACACTGCAAACACACATCTAATCAGGGTACGTGGTCGAACAGATGCATAATCCTCACAACAAGTTCTAACTCTGTTACTATTCGTGTCATTTGTAATGTGCCTGAGCTGAAACAGTGACTGCATAGGGTTGGGGTTCGCGTGTGTAGACGGCAAGACTCCACAAAGTAAGTTCATGTAGTTTTAATCGTAACACGGCACAAAACTGTAATGCCAGAAGGGTGTAGTCTTATTGTAGTTCTTCATAATAATTTTGTTATGATTAGAGGCTAGGTTACACAGATCAAAATTGCTTGTTGCTAATCTGTTCATGCTGCTTAGTAATTCGACTTTACATGTGCAATTTATAGGCAATATCATGAACATATATATCTATACAATATTTACATATACTACCATCACACATTGTATAGGTGTTCATAGCAATATACATATGTATTTAACTTTCTATCATACTGAGTTTCCTGAAAGTGAAACTGTTTTTAAACCGTATATGAAATATATGCTAGTGCACTGCATTGAATTAGCAGCACGTACTGTTGCAGTTTGCACGCATGCATTATGACTGCATTCGAAGCATTATAGTAAACTACGGCCAAATGAGGTGTTTGCTACTTCACGTGAAAATGTGAAAGGTCTCTCTTTTCTGCTCTATATGCTTTCTCTCCCTACACTACCCTATGCGGGTTTGATAGGGATGTTGTTAAGTGCCGTAGAGCTATAAAGTTGACGCTGAGTCATTCAGCATTGGAATTACTCATTGAGATAAAGATAGAGATAGAGCTTGAGATTGATCTTCTGTTTCTCAATGGTCTCGTTGGTATAAATTAGTGAGTTATCACAAATTTAAATTATAGGAGTTGTATGATTTGTTGCATATCATGATTTTCTAAAGGGTGCTTATCAAATTAATGAGATTCATAAAGAAGACAGCTGTCACAAGTAACTCAAGTGTGGATATATATTTGTGATGCTTTATCTGCGATTACTTTGATATCATGATATTATGTACTCATTTATACTATATATACTACAGTTATAAAGGAATAATTCAAAAGGTAACATATACATACCTGCAGAGTTACTGAGAGAGCTTTTTAGTATATTGAGTATAGCATATGTGTGTTTAATATTATATTCAATATTTGTTTTATGTTTAGTGCAATACAAAGTCATGGCATGGTTATGAATGAATATCATAAATGTATAAGCATATGTGTTCTTCTCATTTAATTTGATATATCGTTTGGCATTGCCATGTTTTAACAGAATAAACATATCATTTTAATTCATTTTTGTATTTATTTTTATTTATTTGTTATTTTTCTTTATTGTTTTGGATAAAAACACGTATATTTAGGATGATGGCTTGATTGAATTGCAGTGGTGGCAGAATCACATTGCATATAAAACTAAACATGAATGATTTGGATATTCATACAAGAGTAAAGCTGGTTATTTTAATAGCCGGTTGGAATTTACAGGCAGCAGAAAGACGCTGCGCAATACACACCAAACCCTGCACCATTTCAAGGGCAAAGCACCACCAAGGACTCTTTCACAGGACAGCTAGTTGCAAAGCAGAAAAGTTTCAAACCTGAAAATGTACCGCTTGCCTCCGATACTCCATTTGAGAGCAGCACCACTGCTAGGAGTGAATTCAAGGCGCATCCAGTTCAAGCAAGGTGCGGGGTAGTCATTTATTAGTGCTAATAATTTATTAAAGTAAAAGCTACAAAAGCTTACTGTGCTGAAAGGTGTCTTCTATCCATTGATAATTGTCCGTTATTCCTCGATCGATTATTGTCCCTTGCTCGTTGTCTATTGTGCATTAATAATTATTCACAGTTCTATACATATCTCAAGAAGAGAAGTTATCATACTGAAGTATGCTACAAACGTTATTAGAATAAGCTACTATTCAGATATTTTCTGGTTGGTCTGCACTAAATCTAGCTTAATTGTATAATAGCCACATTATCTGCTACTGACATTTTTCCAACGGTTGAGACTATACGATTAGCTATATCTCCTGTGAGATACTCTAACTCCCTACATGTGTCTCTTGTTTTTGTATTTACAGATCGCAGCAAGTGCCTGCCGTGAACACACCTAATCCAGCACCATTCCAGGGCCAGTCTACCAGTAAGGAATCATTCACTGCGCAGACAGTTCCTAAGCAAATGGGATTCAAGCCTGAGAACAAACCAGTAGCTTCAGGTGTTTCCTTCGCAGGCCTCTCTACAACAAAGAGTGAATATAAAGAACATCCTATTCAACCAAGGTGAACAGTAACTGAAGTTTAAGTTTTTTTGAATTTTTCAAATAATGACTACCATAGATTCGACATCAAATTTTCATTATATCTAAAAACGTAACAAGGTACCTATACTGTCTAATTGAATTGACATTATTGCTTTCATTATGTGCACAGGAAAAGTAAAGAGATGCCAGAATATAAACTACACCCAGTGCCATTTCAAAGTGAAACCACAAACAAAGAGACATTTAAGGAGCACCCTCTCCAAGCAAGGTACAACTAAAGCAGTGTTTTTAGCTCATCTGACATAGTCAGATGCAGCTTGTAAAATCGCATGAGCGTGCGTCCGTCCGGCCGTGCGACCGTTCGTGCGTCCGTGCGTCAACAGTTGGGCACAAATCTTAACCGCTCAACGTACGGTCACGATATTCGGGATGTGGGGGGGGTAATCCGAAAACGAGTTGGGATGTCGAAGCTGGGGGTCAAAGGTCAAAGGTCAAGAGGTGTAAAAGAAGGGGGAACATTCCCTCTAACTTAAGGTATAGGGAGGAAATGCAGAATTGTGGCACAAATCTAAACGGCTCGACCTAGGCTCGTGATAGTCGGTGTATAGCATCATGGTAGGAAAAGTCATCACTGTGCTGAAATTGGAGGTCACAGGTCAAAGGTCAATGGGGCACAGGGCAGATTTTAGACATTGTCTGAGGACATGGTTTGACGGAGCGATTGAAAAACTTTTTTGTTTCAGCGGTGACCTACCTTTTTTATGGCTTTATTGAAAGGACCATGAAATGTACTTTCCGCTGACATGCAAAGAGTAAGTGTCGGATAACCTTTTGACCCTCAAGAGGAGGGTTAAACATTGATTTGTTGACTGTTAACAAAGGACTGAACTGCTTTTGCTATTATTAGAGCCCATACCTGTGTGAATGTGAGGCTACAGTTGCACAGTTTAATTGCAAAGGCAAATGTTTGTTGAACAAGGTTTACGCTCCTTATATCATATTATTTTCTAAAGCAGTCTGTCTATAGCACCCTGAAGGCTGAATCAGTGAATGCTCGCGTGGGTAGGCAAAAACACGGGGCAGCCCATGGCTGGCACGCTTCTAATCATAATTGTTGCCTGCCAACCTGCAATGCACATGTGTCTGCAATGCATAGAGATTAGGTGGGTGCGAAAGTGTAGCTGATATATTTTTTCGAATTGGCTACGAAAGTCAAACAAGAATAAAGAAGACTTATGTATAAGACGTCTTGCTATGCACAAATGAATTTATCAGCAGAACACCAGACACCAGATGAGCCCTGTCGCACTGCGGCACTTGTTCATATTGAAGACGGGTTGGTAAATCATTTCGTGATTTCTTACTACACTCAGTATGGTTACTAAGCAAATAAAGATGAAACAAATTTTCGTAGAGTGTCGATCACATGTAACATTAGTTTTGAATTCGTTCTCGTATATATGTCTGCAGTTTTTTACGTTCATAGGCGTGGAAAAGAGGTGACACTCTATGAACCAAATCTGGAACCATTTGAGGGCAAGACCACGTCACAGGATTCCTACGCTGGGCACGCAGGACGTAAAGAGAAAAGCTTTAAACCGGAGAACAAATACACCGCTTCCAGCATTCCGTTTGAAAGCACCTCGACAACGATGAGTGAATATAGAGGACATCCAATTCAAGCAAGGTGAGTACATAACCGTGCTAGATTACTCTTTGACGTTACTATGGGATAACTTCTTACTCTACGAGGTCATGATGGGTAGCCAGCAGCGCATCAAACACAGTTGTTGGATGTATTGCAGATGGGGCCTAAATGGAACTGTCTATTACAGGTCAGGCATGAGGTCATAATACAATCAACTGGTCAGTCAATAAATTTGATGGATTTGTTGTGTAGTGCCTATAAAGTATGTTCTATTAGAGGTCAGAAGCATAGGCTACTCAGTAAATTCATGGCCTGTTGGAGGTATCGTTGATACAACCACGATCGTACATACTTTACATACATACTCTTAATGTGTGTATCTCTCTCTACTATACATTTTCTATTGATATGTTCATCATGTAATTCATTATTACAGGTCGAGACCAGAGGCTGCTAAATATGTTCCGACTGCAGAACCATTTCAAGGGCAAACCACGAATAAGGAGACATTTACAGGGCAGGCACTTCCTAAGCAGAAGAGTTTTAAACCGGAGAACAAACCATTTGCTTCAAATGCCCCATTTGAAGGTGAAACTACTGCAGGAAGTGATTATAAAGACTATCACACTCCAATAAGGTAGACAATTGTATAATTTGATTTGAATATAAAATGGACAAAGTGTGTTATTGCTGTTATTTTTCATTGTCTGTTATTTTAATGTGGTATCCTAAATCTGTATATTCTACACGTTTAAATTTGTACGTCCTGCATGGTGAATGACGATTTTATGTGCATATATCTGGCTGCATGTCTTATTGTCCATACTTGTAACACTAACAGGGTGTCAGAATGTTATGTATCGTACATATGTAGACATGGAATACTAATAAACCAATCTAGCTCTGTTCCGACGGTGGTCTTTGTAGGCCACAAGGGGGCGCCATACATGACACTTCAACCTTGCCACCGTTTCACGATCAATCGAAGCCGAAAAGCTTGAGGTCTGTTAAGAGTGAGCTCGTATCTGTTGCTCCAATTCATCTGGCCACTACCAGAGACAACTACAGAGAACATCCCGTTCAGCAGAGGTTAGGGTTATGATGCATTGTTTTTAATACCAAATATAATGTTGTTTGTATGCACAAAGGTTTCATTGCAATGACTCTAAATAAATTCAGTGAGAGCGTCTATTGTTTTATCAATATCCACCTGACATGATTGACAGGAAACTAAATAATAACTGTTGCGGGGAGATGTTCTAAAGACAGTGCTTGGTAGCGAAGTGGTGCAAACATGCACATATTCATACAAGTCAGGCAAACTGATAATGATAACTTGACCAATCTGATGAGGGGTGCAGGAGTATCTTGCCGAACTTTAGGTGTATGGAACTTCAGAGGAGTCTCCTTTAGTATGATTTCCAACTTCGTGCTTCTAGACCAAGACGAGAATTGGTTGAATACCAACCGAATCCTGTTCCCTTCCGAGGTGAGACCACGAGTAAAGAGAGCTTTAGAGGTCAGACTGCTCCCAAACAGAGGAGTCTCAAGCCGAACAGCAAGCCAGCTAGTTCGTATCCCCCATTCGATGCCACCACCGTGTCCAGGTCGGATTATCCGGACCCTCAGTTTCTGCCAAGGTAAGCGAGGAACTGTATTGATGAGATGACGCCTATTGTTGTATTCTATTTATTCTTGACGTTGTCCCGTGTTATATCGGGGAAAATGTTCTTGAGACTTTTACTGCGCACCATAAATTGGCAACAGGGATAATATATAACATACTAATATTACGGTTATTTAATAATAATAATAATAATAATAATAATAGTCATAATAATAATCATAATAAATTATGTTATTTATATATAAGCTATATGTTTGTATATATAACATTATACATGGGTCACTATGTATGCATGTAAAGCTATACCTCCCCAGTTTAAACTGCCACTGTCTTATCAACCATAGTGACAAGAATAAGGATGTATAGCTATCTCAAGTTTTTGGCAGAGAGTACACGGATCTAATCGGAATAGAATCTAATCGAATCTAGTGCGCGATTTTGGTGTGCAGTCCATGCGTGTGGTTTTTACGTGATCGGTTCTCCCCCATTACAGGCCACAGAAGCGAGCCACCGACCAGCTTCAAGTGACCTTGGATCAAGGTCAGGCATCACGCCGGGAAGCATTCACGAGACAGGCGTCCGCGAAACCGATGTCCTACAAACCTGAACACAAGCCCGTGGCTTCTGGCATACCTTTCACGGCCCAGTCCATGACGCAGGACGACTACAGGGCTCACGGCGTTTCGCCGTACCAGAAGCAACGGGTGAATGTTCCGCCGCGGTTCATCATAGAGTTTGTGCTTGCTCACGCGCTCCTTCATTTGCAATGTTGTAGCAGCGCTGGATGCATTGTTATACCGTCATGAGATTGCACTTCATCAACGCTTTACTTCTACAACACGACGTAAAAATACAGAATTTGGTCTTGGATGCAGTACCTACGTGTGTTAATTATCGTTATGACTACTATTTGGGTTAGGGTTTATGTTACCTCTACGTATTGCAACTCTGTGTTAGAGAAGACCTGTGTGATATTTGTAGGGTATTTTGATTAACTTAGATAGCATGCTTACGTTGGGCCAACGTTGGCATTTGGTTGGCACGGTCACGGTTGGCAATATGACGTTGGGCCAACGTTGGCAATATGACGTTGGGCCAACGTTGGCAATATGACGTTGGGCCAACGTTGGCCCCACACTGGGGGGACGGCGGCTGCCGCCCGTGGT
>NW_014577123.1:499159-501706 GCF_000485595.1 Priapulus caudatus | reverse complement strand
TTGGGCCAACGTTGGCAGTATGACGTTGGGCCAACGTTGGCAATATGACGTTGGGCCAACGTTGGCCCAACGATGGCCCAACGTTGGGCCAACGTCGGCTTCCAACGTTGGGCCAACGTCCACCCAACGAGCAAAAATCCGTTGGGCCAACGTTGGCAGCCAACGTTGGCCCAACGTTGGCATGGGCTGAAGACAGCCGTTGGGCCAACGTTGGCCCAACGTCAGCATGTTATCTGGGTTAGATACAACAGTACAACAGTACCAGATTGTGAAAAAAATTCCTGCCTGGCATGAGTGACAGGGAGCTCTAGCCAACTGTCATTGTCGGAAGACGTTTTAAAAGACAATGCTTGGCAATGAAGTGTGCTACAAAATCGATAATTTGGCATGAACGTGTGAAAGTCCCCATACAAACTGTTCTAGCTTAATCGATCTAACACCAATATCCAAGAGAGGCATATGGTTCCCCCTCTCAGACGAGCAGGTCTAGCTGTTACTTGCACTGTCTACAGTTTCGGAACTCGAGCCTAACGCTACGTATTGTGTGCAGGAGCGAGCCAAGTGGGAGAGACCCCATGGCACGATGGAACTGTTCACCACTAGTCAAGCGTCTTACCGGGATAACGCCAGCGCAGCGAACGTCACACCAGTGCGTCCCTACAGCCACACGACCCTGCCCAATGCAGCCGGCTGGCCGGACCAACAAGAATACGTGAGGCAGCGGCCCAAGACAGTGAGACTCCAGGGCAGCGTAACGCCATCTACTGGCCAGTAAGCAAAACAGTCGACTATCACTAGTGAACCGGGCACATTTTTTTACTCATGTCTGAATCGTTGAAAAGTATGCCTAATTGAGAAACGGAGCTAATTCTGTGTACTGCGTGCTCGCATCCGTGTGATTAAATGCGTAATTTGTATGGTGCAATATATAACCTTTATATATTGCTCAAGGAATGCGTGGTTTTGTGACCGATGCTTTCCTCTTTTATCTAGTAGTTGCATGAAGGGACGATCTCTCTGCGAATTCCTCTTTGTGATTCTACTAGTTTTAGTCATGAAATCATCGTCGTTTTCTCTTCAGGTTCGATGCACTGTCAACAACTCGCAGTGATTTTAAGCAGTACCCGACACAGGAATCGAGAAGTAACCGGCCAACTGCGGCGCCGTACCAGATCATCGCACCATTCGACACTACACCACCACACATCAAACTGTCCGTCCCAAAACCCGTGAGTTGACGTCGTACTCCTACTAGTTGTTAAAGCCACGAACCTATGTACATACTAACCTATTCATCCTCGTGTGTAGCACAATAATGGCATATAAGGAATGTAGTATTACTTTACGATAAAACTAATTAACTAATTAACTAATTAGCTAATTAACCCATCAGCAACGGTTTCGGTAGGTTAGCTGCATGGAGTTACCGTACAATAAGATTGCTCAGACGCTTTCACACGATCCGATGAACAGTTTGCAGACTGAGCGTGTACTTTGACATCTCATCTTCAGCCTTGTCCCGCGGCATTGCTCGACACTCCCAAGAGTGGCTACGTGTTCCAAGTGCAGCTGCCGACCGGACACAAGCTTTATGAACAGCAGGAACGGCAGACGCTCCGAAATCACACGATCACCGCCCACTCGTAGCGTTCGAAGCATCCGACGATGATGTCATTAAAGCGGGGGACACACCATGCGAATTTATTCGCACATCCGCAGCGATTGTAAAATTGCAGCGAAATTTGCATGGTGTGTCTGCTCAAGCGCGGGCGAATTTCGCTGCGAATCTCATCCGCACTGAAATTTGCGGCGATCAAACATGTTTGATATTTTTGCTGCGGACGTGCGGACGTGCGAATATAGACTGGTACCCGTCCCTTCTCACAAGCTCGATATAGGCCTATATCGAGCTTGTGAGAAGGGATGGGTAAAAATGGATAAAAAATTCTTTTCTAGTGCGAATAATGGCCGATTGTTATAATGCAGCGAATCATTGATCAGTATGCTAATCACGTGACCACATGACTGTTGGAGCCATGGTGGAGCCGTGTGGCACCAGTAGATCGCGTGTAGTGTGTACGCTGCGGACGTGCGAATAAATTCGCATGGTGTGTCTGCTCAATTCTCGCATGCGGGTGCGAATATTTTCGCCGCGATTTTCGCTGCGGATATGATCGTTGCGGACGTGCGAATAAATTCGCATGGTGTGTCTGCTCAATTCTCGCATGCGGGTGCGAATATTTTCGCCGCGATTTTCGCTGCGGATATGATCGTTGCGGACGTGCGAATAAATTCGCATGGTGTGTCCCAGGCTTTACACACGGCTAGGTTTCGTGCGTTATGCATGTGAGAACGTCAGAGGAACTTATTATATTACATGTAATTGTAGCCAGCGTTGGCAGTTAATGGGATGTGCGTGAATGCATCTCACGTACAGTGAATTCTAGATGGGATTCTGGGGATGTTCTGATATTATATGGATACACCATCTTGTTTTGCACACCATTTCCACGATGCAAGCTAATCTCGTGTATCATTACATTGTTT
>NW_014577123.1:476699-494277 GCF_000485595.1 Priapulus caudatus | reverse complement strand
TATATATATATATATATATATATATATATATATATATATATATATATATATGGAGGGAGCGATGTGGCTCCACACACTTAAACAATCACTGCTTCAAAACACTTAAACAATCAAAAAATTTGTATTATTAGCTGAATTACTCCAATGGAAAATTCCATACTAATAATTTTTAACAACAATTATTAATTGATTTAATATTTAAAATGATTAAATTGGGTTTCAATCAATTTAGGAATTAACCTGATTAAATTAATCATTATATCCTCAATTGATTACTTTTACACCATTTCATGACTTTTCAAATAATACTGTTTTATAAATTAACGAAATACTGTGTCATAACACTTGAATCCTATGGTTCAAAACACATTTAAAAGTAATGTTAGATGACTCATGCTGAGTACATATTTTTGTATTTTTATTTAATTATTTTATTTAAATTTTTTTAAACTGATTTATTACTATATATTTATAAAGTTTGGATAATGTCTACATGCATGCTGTGCAAGCAGTCTTCATCAATGTGAGAATAATCAGTGGAACAGAGCAAATATAAATCTTTTGATGGAGTTTTTCCGTACATTTAATTTTAATAACAATGTGAAATGTACATGGACGTATGGAATGAATATATCCGAAAAGTTTGATTTATTTATAATTGCTTGTAAATTAGTTGAAGTTGCAGTGATTTAATTGAAAAATGTATATAATTTATGAATATGTGAGCTCAATGGAAGGAATTCACAATTTACCCAGGGAAAGAAAACAACACATGTCGTTTGTGTACTTTCGCGCAAATGTTGTGTTATACTGTAGGCTGTATATTTCGCGGTGGTTTAATTTTCGCGAATTTCCCTGACCGCGAAAGTAACAACACGCGAATAATTCATACCGAATAATTCATAATTCACCGACCGCGAAATTAACCACTCGTGAAATTGTCCGTCAAGTCTGAATTCGCGAAAATATCTGTACGCAAAAAATATGGCGTATACAGTATTGTGTTGACTTATAAGTATTGCTAGCGGCTATTTCCATATATATAGTAAGAGAGGTATTTCTTTATCGTTGGATTAGCATGCTACGGGATTGCGTTAGCTTTTGCCTCTTTAAGAGTTGGAGCTCATCTTAGAGTTAAATAAAAACACGGCGTTGCCATGGCGATGGTCTGGAGGGAGTCTGCAGTAAGGAGTATATATATGTGTGGTGAGGTAGTATAGTGCTCACATTTATCAGGACAACGACAATAAGCTCAATTATCATTTATTGATTTTATTTCTGCATTAAAAGCAATAATCAATTTCGGCAAAATTCTTTAAACAAATGTGTAAAATAATGTTACATTAATTGCGTACAGAGAGCTTATTAAAGAGCTTATTAAAATGTTAAAATTGCTGTATGCGGCGTGTACGTATAGCGTACGCACGTACGTCCACGATATTACCAGCTGTGTATTTATTAGGCAGGTAGGTAGTCACGGCAGAAGCATTATATAATTATTATGTTTTCATATTGGAGATATCTATCGCACCGAGTATAGATAATATCAGGAGTGAATGATAATTGATTTTCTAAATCATTATTATCATTATTCACTCCTGATAACATTAGCGATGTCATTATCTACTATTTATCTTACCTACATAGTTAAAGGCGGCGGATATCACGTATTTTTCTGATGCGCAGATTGTTGCCAGCAAAGTTGTACGCGCTGGCGCTTATTTTATAGAGTATTTCCCTGTGTTTTATATATACGACCCGTAGGCAGACGTAGACGTAACGTGATCTCTGTGGTCGGCATTGCGCAAACTCAAAAAAATACTCGTGAAGAATACTAAACGTACTATAAGAGCGCATTGTTAATGACGTTACTTGTCGCTTTACTATCCGATACTATACTACTTATAGGATTGATATAGTACTGTATATCTACGCTGTACATAGGCGAATGCGATACACCCCGAGTGTGAAGAATGCGTTCACGTATATAGAATTGAACGTGAGATTAAGGGAAGACTGTAAGTTAGAAGGAGAAGCAATACTTTCGCCTGGTGTAAGCACTGTTGTCAGGTCTCGATTATATAGAGTACCGGCTGATGTTTGGGCTGTCAGCTTCATGGGAATTGCAAGGGTATTATTATTTACCTTTGGCACTGTCAGAGAGATGATCGGCAGGTTATTTTAGAGATTAATAGGTTTTAAAACGATGTCTTGGGGAATAATTGAGTAGGGCACGCCATTATTGGCTTCAAAATTAAAACCACGTACAATGCACTTGAGGTTAAATAACAAAAATACTTTCTGAAGTGAATTGTCATATACATACTGCAATATTGTTTACTGTGTTTTTCTATTTTATACGTGATATGTACTTTTTCATACCACCAGCCGCCAGTTCGCCAGTTTCGCCAAGCCTGATTTAATCGGTAAACCTGGTTTGTTTTAGAACGTGTTCTGTTCCTACTCAAACTTGTGCGTGAACACCATGCGACGGTTAATTGCACACTGAAATCTCGCCTGCGTGCGACGCATACGACTGAATTTACACGAATTTGCTTCAATGCGGTACGCGGAATATATTTTTTAAAAATCCAAAAAGATTACATCTAAATATGTTTAGGTGTTCGCGCGCATTTTTAAAGGTTTTGTTTTCTACATATCAAGAGGATGTATGTTGTTATTTGCAGTAGCGTCATTCGTGAAACGTGTAAAAATGGGGCTGTCACCAAAATAGTATGCGTAATTATAGTTCTGAATTCGCACCATCCCCCCGCCAGGTGGCGACTGATTGTGATAACGCAAGTAACGAGGTTGGTAGTTGACCTGTAGAGGCTCGGAATTCCGTACGTTTCTACAGCAAATAACAGTTTTTAGTCCCGTCGTAAATACAGTAACCTGCATAGGTTTTTCAAGCGACTTGTATTGCATATATATACATATAACTATCGATTTCGACAGGACGGGGGTGCCGTGTTCCCGTGTATAGGTTATGAGTATATGTCTGTGAGTATTACTGACGCTAATAACCGAAAACGAATCACGCGCTCCATCCCCCTATTGTTATAGCTAGCCTGGCGCAGTGTGGTCCTGGTTTCGTTTCATAATACACACAGTGCTGGACGCACGCGCCCAGTGCGGGAGTTCCCTGCGGTGCCCCCCCCCCTTCGGCCGAGGATGTGACACACACGTGTCTAAACCCGAAAACACGTTTTCACTTGTGTGCATTCATTGCATCTGTGAGGCGTGCTTGCGTCCGCCCTGAAAATTGTATAATCTATCAATAAGCTAGTGTCGCTCAGTTTGCGTGACTAAAAAAATTACGAGCAATAAATATACCTATTGAATTATTAAAATATGTTAGTTAACCCTACTCATTTTATTCATACGAAGGCGAACGTTTAGTTTATTATTATTTTATTTTTTATTAATGGTATCTAAAACACAAGCAATGATTAATAGATTAATACAGACTCATTTTGATATATATACATACACGTATATATGTTTAAGATAGGATGTCAATGTATGTTTGGTACTCATAAACAAAACAGAATTTATTATCTGTATAGCTGTCAGACATCAGGAGACGGCTCCTTACAATTCATTACAATTCTGTTATAATTGTTATGTATGCACGCATCATTAAGTTTTATAAATCCTAGTTTTACTAAAGCATTCACGAAAAACAGCGCTATGCTATATATGATCCAAGATCTAATCACGAGTAAATTACATGCAGTTATTTAATCCTGTACTGACTATTATTTGTTTATTTAAGCTCGGATCTAATTATTTTATATTTTCACATCTAATTTAACGTTTCTTTGTTTAGCCTCGTATCTAAATAACATTGTTTATTTAGCGTTAGATTTACATAACGGTTATTTATCGATAGGTAACCGTCCTCGGTATACGAAACTATCGTGTCCTACTATCTACACTTCTATGCACCTATAGATCAGTGGTTCTTAGCCCTTTTTTGAGTCGCGGACCCCTTCGAGAATCTGGTGAAAGTTACGGACCCCTCTCCAGAAAAATTCAGATAAGCAAATAAACACGATAATTTTTTATGCGTTTGGTTCACGGACCCCAAAGGGGTCCATGGACCACAGGTTAAGCACCCCTGATCTAGATGAACTTTACCCATGGTTTTCACATGTAGCATTGTGCGCTCTCCACGTTTTCAGCTATGCTCTACCAGCATACTCAAATACAAGATATTTCTTACCGTAGCTTGGTTTAGTTCAGCTATACTATAACGGCATACTCAAATACAAGATATTTCTTACCGTAGCTTGGTTTAGTTCAGCTATACTATATAGCGACAAGCTCAAATACAAGGTATTTCTTATAGTAGCTTAGTTTACTTCAGCTATGTAACACCGGCATACTACCCGTAGTTTGCATCAGTTCAGCTGTGCAATAGCGGCATGCTTTTCTGGTCGTAGGGTAGGATGAAACGAGAGGAATTCCGTTTTTAATTTTGCTCGTAAATGTGTCACGGGTAGCGCTCACATACAAGAAACCAAATACATTAGGGGCGGCAGATATTTCATATTGCAACAGGTAAATTCTGTGTTTTCTTTTAATCTCGCGGTCGTTATTGCTGTCGGATTTCACTATTCCATCGTTAGTGACCGCAAAGCTCTTTTCTATAGCAAAATTTAAAGCGGTATGTTTTTTCCAAATTTTCATATCGAAGCGGGTTTCTTTTATTTCACTAACCACACGATGATCGTGTAATACTTTTAATACTTTTTCGTAATTTTTTGAAGGATTTTATATAGTAATATAATATAATATAATATCTATATATATATATATATGCAGGGAATTTCCGAATTACGCATTACGCATTACGAACGCAGCTCTCTTACGTATATACCCAGGGATGATTAAACAAACTACTAAACAATTTATTGTGAATAGCTAATCATAAAACTACACAATGGTGTTATAGGTCTGATATGTACAACACATACCGATACGAGCTCAGTCAGTCTCACTGTTACGAGTGTATATGTCTTCCGATAGCTCCACGTACGACCGATATTTCGTAACCAATCGAGTTCGCAACCCGGGGACTCCCAGTATACACAAATATCTATATATATAATATATATATATATATATATATATATATATATATATATATATATATATATATATATATATATATATATATATATATTAGCCTTAAATGCAATGACGTCTACATTTCGGAACAGATTTGCGGAACACACGGCGGGCGCGGAACTTGTGGTATGACTTTCGGTGGAGGCGAGGTCGCCCTCTCCACGTCTTCACCTTTATCAGTCGCCCGCAATTTGAACATATTCCCGATCATCACTGTGTTGGCAACGGCTTTGAGCGTGAACCTGTAATGTCGATTCATCATCGTTGAACCGTCAACATATATGAATGTATGTATGGACGTGTGTGTGTGTGTGGCGCGCGTGTGTGTATGTGTGTGTCGTGCGTGCGTGCGTGCGTGCGTGCGTGCGTGCGTGTGTGGCGTGCGTGTGCGTGTACGTGTGTGTGCAAGTGTGTTTGTGTGCGTGCGTGCGAGTGGGTGCGAACGTGCGTGTGTATATATGTATATATATATTATATATATATATATATTTATTATCAGGAGTAGATAATAGGGAATTATAATAGGGAACCCTATTATCTACTCCTGATATATATATATATATAATATGAAATTGTATTACCTGGATATATTATTACTCTCTCCCGAGTAGTCCGTCTCCTCCACATCCAATGCTTCAACGGGATAAACAATCTTAAATGGTTCTGAAAAATACATATGTATATAGCAGTAGCAGTGCTTAGTCTTGTTCTGATTTAAATACGCTATAATTCATAACAGAGAGGATATTTGAGATCGCGTGCGAGTCAAGTACGACACCAAAATTCTCTCTCTCTCCCTGGCTCTCTCCCTAACTCTCGCTCTGTCTCCGTCTCTGGCTCTCTTTTTCTCCCTCTCTCTTGTTCCCCTTTATCTTACACGTACAATGTGTATAGATACAATATGCACAATACGTCTAATTGTTTGGTCTGAAAGCTTTGCAGAGTATTAGAGAATGCCGAGTAATCTAGGTAGAACACAAGGCCGAATGTACATTTAAATATTGCATAATATAGTACTTATACCAGGTGAAGATGTGCATTGTTTATACCGGTGTGAATTGAAACGCATTTGTTTTCATTCCCTACTCTTTATATGTATACTATACTATATGTATACGCCATAGCGGATTTCATCCTCCTTTGACATATTATACGGTCTGTAATCTGTATGACCGAGACAATCGCGACACATTTGTCTGCGGCGAAGCGATTATTGTAAGTACCTCTAGGCTTTCCGATGTCGAAGACTCCAAAGATATATTCTCCTGGGCCGTAAGAATCCTTTCCGATAATGAAGTTGGCAAAGTTCATACAAAAGTTGTCCATGTCCATGGGATACTTTCCGGACTGCATAAAACAATTCCCCGCGCAATGATTAAACGCGCGTGCGTGAGTGTGTGCATGCATGTGTGTGTGTATGTGTGTGTGTGTGTGTGTGTGTGTGTGTGTGTGTGTGTGTGTGTTGTGTGTGTGTGCGTGTGCGTGTGCGAGTGTGCGTGTGTGTGTATGTGTGTGCGTGCGCGCGCGTGTATGTATGTGTGTGTGTGCGTGTGTGTGCGTGCGTGTGTGTGTGTGTGTGTGTGTGTGTGTGTGTGTGTGTGTGTGTGTGTGGGTGTGTGGTGCGTGCGTGCGTGCGTGCGCGCGTGTGTGTGTGTGTGTGCGGCCGCCGTACGCGCGCGTATGTTTACATGTTAATAACTAAATAAAAATTAAAATAATAAATAATCGGTAGTTGACCAGTGAACGCAGTAGTTAAAATAAAATACATAATCAGTAGTGACCAGTGAACAGTCAGGTGTATTTTAAGACTATATTATGTAATAATTAAAACCGTCATGTAGGCGTGTTATTATTAACTAAATAAAACGGATATATATTGTGAATGAATAATTAGTAACTAACCGACATAATTTACGGTGAAGTGTATGTGCAACAACCATATGGCCATACTCACGGCTGTCATCTGGTTAAATCCCTTTCCACTCTGTTCATCGACATACGCTGGTCCATGCCAATAACAGCCCCGATAATAGTCTTTAAACTCAGATTTAGTTAGCTTCCCATCTCCTTTAAATAATTAAGTAAACATTATACGTATATTTCATCATATAGATTGAGTGGCAAGAGTCAGGGAGGAGAGAGGAAGGAAGAGCATGAGTAACAGAGAGACGGGGGTGTGCGAGCGGAGAAGAGATGAGAGAGAGAGAGAGAGAGAGAGAGAGAGAGAGAGAGAGAAGGGGAAGCGAGCGAGCAGGAGAGAACATAATCGAGGAGAAGGGGCGAGTGGATAAGCGAAAGAGAGCCGGCGAGCGACGAGAGAGAACGGGGCCGGAGGAGGAGGAGGAGAGAGAGACGATGGAGATTAAGAGAAAAGATAGAGGCGCAGAAAGAGTGTGGGCGAGGTAGAGAAAGCGACGAGAGAGAGAGAGAGAGGGCAGAGTGAGAGAGAGAGAGAGAAGACGATGAGAGCGAGAGAGAGAGAGAAAGAGAGAGAAGAGAGAGAGATGAGAGAGAGAGAGAGAGAGATAGAGAGAGAGAGAGAAGAAAGAGAGAGAGAGAGAGGAGGAGGAGTGCGAGAGAGGAGAGAGAGAGAGAGAGATGAGAGAGAGAGCAGTGAGGAGAAAGAGAGAGAGGAGAGAGCTAGAGAGAGTGCGAGAGAGAGAGAGAGAGCAGAGAGAGAGAGAGAGAGAGAGAGAGAGAGAGAGAGAGAGATCTCCATACGATTCCCACATCTCAATACATAATACAAGATCTCCACTGTCGTATACTCACTATCTTTGTCCATTATCTCGAAGAAGAGTTTGCAGTGCTGTGAAACCCAGTAAGGGAAGTCTCTCAGAGATGAGCATTTTTTCATGAGTACCGCCCAAACGTCTAACCAGTCCTCGCATGTAATGGCTGACGGACGACAGAATGAAGCAAAGACCATGAAGTTAGAATAGATGTTTTAATGATAAATCCTTGTCTAAAAGGAATATGATCAAATGGACTAGCCTTCACCGTGGAATGACAATGGGGGTATTTTCCGCCGGGTTTAGCGTTCTAATAACACGCGAATTCGCGCAGATGTTAACAGCTTATAATATAATCCACATATATTAGTGTATAAAAGCTGTTAACATCTGCGCGAATACGCGTGTTATTAGAACGCTAAACCCGGCAGAAAACACCCCCATTGTCATTCCACGGTGAAGGCTAGTCCATTTGATCATATTCCTTTAAGATACGATATTATTAATATATGTCTTTATTATATTATAGGATGGAGTCATTAAATTATTAATGACGACGACGACAACAATAACATTAACAACAGCAGCAATAATAATAACAACAATAATCATAATAATAATAATAATAATATAATGATAAACAAACCATTCGAGCCTACTTTGGCGCATATGCTCTCATAAAAGCTCAAGTTGATATCGAAAGTTAAATCGTATAGAACGCTGTCGTCCGACGTGCGTGCGAACGTTAATTGTTTCTGAAAAAAGGTTAAATCAGTAAGTAGTCATACCATCTACTATGACGATAAATATAGAGCATGGTAGTTATGGCGAAAGTTTTATATATCGTTGTAAGGAGTTTACAGGAACATGGCTGGGTCAATTTGCAGACTAGTTTGCGTCGGTATCTTACGCTATTCTGCGTCAATCTCTTATAAATGTCTGCGTCACTCTCTTATACGTCTGCGTCACTCTTTCATACGTGTCTGCGTCACTCTTTTATACGTGTCTACGTCACTCGCTTACAATCGTATGGGCCACTCTTACACTCTGCGTCAGTCTTTTACACTACTCTGCGTCAGTCTCTTATACTACTCTGCGTCAGTCTCTTACATTACTTTGCGTCAGTCTCTTACACTACTTTGCGTCAGTCTCTTACACTACTCTGCTTCAGTAGCTTACGCTACTCTGCGTCAGTCTCTTACACTACTTTGCATTAGTCTCTTACACTACTTTGCGTCAGCCTCTTACGCTACTCTGCGTCAGTCTCTTACGCTACGTTGCGTCGGCCTGTTACCTCTGTGAACTTTATAATATCGTTCCTCGTGATTCTCCCGTCGCTGTCCATATCTGAAACGAATAGGGAACATGGATTTTCGTTCAAGACCTATAACCACACAACTCTGTTAGTTGTGAGAGTGTAACCAGGTGATGGATGATAAAGCCACCCAGACGTATATGGTTGGTCATCGTATACTCAGAAATAATTATTTTTGCCGTAGTAAAAATTGTGTGTGACAAGGCTTCCGATTGGGTAAAAACGGCTATAATTTAATCGTGGTTGAATTATTTTCACCGCGATAAAAATGATTTCCTATGAATATGATGTCCAACCATGGTCGCAACGTAAAACTTGCAAGTATGAATGCAGGTTCTCTTAGTGTGACTAACCTCTCCGCCCTACCTCCCCGCGTTCGCGTTCTTCGATTCTCTTGCTGTCGTTAGACATTTCTCGTGTGAATATTTCACATATGGGAATTTTCGGCGAAATACTCTCGACAGATATACTCACCGATGAGAGTATAATAGTACGACAGTTTCCGACGTTGGAAGTCCGACAGTCCGAACAAAGGTCGATTATTGACATCGTCATCGACGGCATTTTGGATAATGAATTTCTTTCGGCGTCCAGTCAACGCCATGTTTGCAAATCTGTAAATAGTTAATATATATACATAACTTGGATATATAGATACAGATGGGATATATTAGTATTATGAGCGGTGAAAAAGAAGCGATTGCTGACCGATTCATGCGACAATTTATAGAAAGTACAGTCAACACTGTGTTAGCGGACACCTCCATAGAACGGACACCTGTCTAGAACGGGCGCGTCTAGCGTATACCCGGAACTGCAGTTAAACGGGAGAATCACCTCTATAGAACGGATATGTGTGTTCAAAGACACTTGTTGAGTTTGCGACTTTGCGAAAGTGCGATCTAGCATGCCACCGGAAGATCTAGAGTGGGTTCCCCCGATCGTACATGAATCATCCCACCCTGGATCCGTCAACAAATACACCTACAATTTGTTTATCTGATCACCTACTAAAAAGCGAGCGTTCGGGAGAGCTATGTAACTGCTTCTCATGAAAGCACTTAAATAGGCTGTTGGTCGAACTGAACGCCACGCTGGCTAGCTCTACCCATGTAGCCCTTACAACAACCACAACCCGCAGCTAGCTCTACCTCGTGTAGCCCTTACCAACAACCACACACCGCAGCTAGCTCTACCCGCCGTGTAAGCGCCTTACAACAACCACACACCCGGCTAGCTCTAACCCGTGTAGCCCTTACAACAATCACACTCCCGGCTAGCTCTATACCCATGGTATGCGCCTTACCACACCACACCCCGGCATAGCTCTAGACCGCGTTAAGCGCATTACACAACCACACGCCCGCTAGCTCTAACGCGTGTAGCGCCTTACAACAATCACCACCCCGGCGGCTAGGCTCTACCGCGTGTAGCCCTTCAACAACCACACGCCCAGCTAGCTCTAACCGCGGGTGTAGGGCCCTTACACACCCTGACACCCCGGCTAGCTGCTCCCGTTGTAGCCCTTAGCAACAACGCACACCCCGCTAGCTCTAACGCCGTGGTAGCCCTTACACCACACAGCATCCCTCGAGCAGGCTCTACCCGTGTAGCCGGGCTTAAAACAACCAGCACCCCGGCTAGCTCTAGCTCGTGTAGTGCCCTTAGCAACCAACAGGCACACCCCCGGCTAAGCTCTACCCGTGTAGTGCCCTTTTTTTTACAGCAAAACGACCACGAACCCAGCTAGCTCTACGCCGTGTACGCCTTACAACAACGGCACTACCGCCGGCTAGCTCTACCCGTGTAGCCCTTACAACAGACCACACCGCCCAGCTAGCTCTTACGCCGTGTAGAAGGCCCTTGTACAGACAACCACACCCGCCAGCTAAGCTCAACCGTGTAACGCGCTTTACAAAACGAGCACAACCCGCGGCTACTTACTCGTGTAGCCCTTACAACAACCAGCACCGCAGCTAGTCTCTAGCCCGTGTAGCGCACTTACACCGAACGCACACCGCCGGCTAGCTGCTAACTCGTGTAGCCCTTAGACATCACAACCACACACCCGGCTAGCTCTACCCGTGTAACCCATTACAAACGACGCACAGCCTCAGCTGACTCTACCCGTGTAAACCCTTACAAATGCACAGCACACCCGCTAGCTTCTACCCGTGTAGCCCTTACCACAACCACACCGGCGCGGCTAGCTTGCTAGCGCCGTGTAGGCCTTACAACAATCCACACCCAGCTACTCTACCCATGTAGCTACACCAATCAGCACCTCGGCTAGCTCTAAGCCGCGTGTAGCCGCTTTACCCAAACCACACCCCAGTAGGCTCTAGCGTGCGCGTGTAGCCCTTACACAACGCACACGCCCAGCTAGCTCTACCCGTGTAGCCCTTACAACAACCACACCCCGGCTAGCTCTACACCCGTGGTAAAGCCCTTAGCAACAAAATCAGCACCCGCAGCTAGCTCTACCCCGTGGTAGCCCTACAACAACACACCCGCGTAGCTATACGCCGTGTAGCCCTTAAACAATCACACCGCCGGCAGCTCTACCCATGTAGCTTAAGCAACACCACACCCAGCTAGCTCTACCGCATGTAGGCTCCTTACAAACACACAACCCCGGCTTAGCTCTAAGCCCGTGGTAGCCCTAGCAACAATCACACCCCGGCTAGCTCTACCCGTGTAGCCCTTAACAAACAATACACCCCCGGCTAGCTCTACACCATGTAGCGGCTTACAACAACCACACCCCGGCTAGCTCTACCCGTGTAGCCGCTTACAAACAACCACACCCAGCGGCTAGCTCTACCCGTGTAGCCGCCTTAGCAACAGATCACACGCCCGGCTAGTCTAACCCATGTAGCCCTTACAACAAACCACACCCAGCTAGCTCTACCCGTGTAAACCCTTACAACAACCACAACCCCGGCTGCTCTACGGTAGCCTTCACCACACCGGCTGTTACCCGTTACAACAACCAACAGACCCCCACGGCTAGCTCTAAGCCGGTGTTAGCGCTTACAACAAGCCACACCCGTAGCTAGCTCTACCCGTGTAGCCCTTACAACAACCACACCGCCCAGCTAGCTCCTACCCCGTGTAAGCCCTTACAACAACCACACCCCGCTAGCCTTCTACGCCGTTGTAACCGCTCTTACAAACAACTCACACCCGCAGCTAGATGCCCGTGTAGCCCTTACAACAATCACACCCGCCTAGCTCTACCCCGTGTAGCCCCTTAAACAACACACCTCGCGGCTACAGCTCTACCCGTGTACCCCTTACAACACCACACCACCGGCAGCTAAAGCCCGTGCGTACAACCCCCACGACTAGTATCCCGTGACCCTTTGACAAACACCACACCCGGCTAGCTCATAACCCGTGTAGCGCCTTACAAAGCAACCACAGCCCCAGCTAAGCTCTACCGCGTTTAACCTACAACAACAACACCCTCAGCTAGCTCTACTCCGTGTAGCCCTGTACAACAATCACACCTCCGGCTTAGCTCTACCCATGTAGCCCTTACAACACCAGCAGCCCGGCTAGCTCTACCCGTGTACCCCTTACAACAACCACACCCCAAGCTAGCTTCTACCCGTGTAGCCGTTTCGACAACACAAGCCCCAGCGTAGTCTACCACGTGTAACGCCTTACAACAACCACACCCCGGCTAGCCTCTAGCCGCCATGTAGCGCTCACAAACACAACACCCCAGCTAGCTCTATACTACTCTGCACACAGTGCAATATAACCAGTGTGTAACTAAGGTAATGCAGTAGCCACGGCGCCTTGGCGCCACTTGAGGGGGCGCACTGAGGCAGCTTTTATTAAAGTCAGACAATAGGCGGTTGTGGTTCGAAAAATTGAAGACACAATTAATAATTAGACAAATTAACAAATTAGCAAGCAATGAAAAGTTTCGTACGATCCTCAATTATCGATTGCTTCGCAGGCCTTCGTGAAGCACACATTCATCTCACAGTGCAGTAGCCATATTATTATTTTAGTGAGTGGAGTCACAAACATGTACGCATAACAAGTGCAGTTCGGATGACAAATTCTCTGGACATAATTAAAGCAAAGGTCGCAGATCGCATACAGTAACGAAGCAAACAACACGAGGCCTGTGTAGGACATGTTGTATAGCTAATGTAACAATCAATCCTCGAAATGGTCCGATTAGCGATATTCCGCACTAACCATGAGTGTCATGAAGTGAGAGTTTCAAGCACTGCCAGATTAGTACAAAATAAAAAAGTTCTGGAGCTATCTGCTACATTGTTCTACGGTATTCTTAATCATAATGAAAACTAGTTCCACGAGAAGTTTAAAGACTATTAATTACAGGATATTATTCAGTACAACGTCTAATGTCATGATTCCCGCAGTATTGTTAGAAATGAAAGTGAGAAAATATTAAGTTTAGCATTATTTGAAAGTTTTTATCTATTTTCATAAACTTAACCGTTTAAACCGGTCAATTGTGACCGTCACTAAATTAGTTTTAAATCATTTTAGCAAATCAATGACAGCTAAATTGAGATGGAAGTTTAAACTGATTTTTCTCGAAATAATCGGGTGCCAGTGACGTCAGTTATGTGGCGAAAAGTTACTAGCAAAAACGATTAGTTTCATGTCTAAAAATACTATTTCAAAGTGCTGGGAAATCGGCACCTGAGCCTAAAATTTTCAAAAATTTTCTGGGCGGAGGACGAGGCGGCTTCCCGCCATATGCCTCATAGTATGAAAATATCATCCTATAGTTTTGTTTATATATGAAAAATCGGCACAGGCCGTCGCATCAAGAACGCCCCCCCCTCCCACCCCCTAAACACACGCTTTTGGCTGGCTACGCCCGCTGTCTTATTATAGTAAAAACTATCTAAAAGATGGTGTCAGATGTTTGACAGGGGGCAATTTGCAGTGCTTGCCATACGGCGCTATTCTCCGTAGGTACGCCCCTGCGCATGACCTGTGTAGAACTAATGTGCTACACGGGTATACTTATATAGCCACCGTTTTGTGTGACCCTATAGCAGAGCTTCCTGACGCCGCATAGGTACAGATTACCCGCCTCCCGTTCGTATAATCTCATTATCCGTTATATACGCGTAAATAAGGTATTTTCACAGCGACGGTCAACAAGCAACTTATGATAACAAACACGACCGCGGCGTTATCTCGGCGCCCCGCAGAAAGAAAAGGAAATGTTTGAAATTGCGATGCTACCAAAATTATAACCGTAGCACGCCATGCACATGCGTATGGTTCAAGCAACACACATCCACTCTCTCTCTCTCACAACACACAGGCCCACACACACAACCACAACACCACACACACACGACACATCACACACGCAGCCACGCAGCTACGCCTGGACGCACGCACGCGCGCGCGCGCGCGCCACGACAAACGGCACGAACACACCACAACACCACACACACACACACACACACACACAAGCCACGCACATATATATATATATTATATATTATGTATATATATATATATATCGTAGTAATATATTTTGTATATATATGTATGGCGAGTGCCCGCATATACATATATACCATATTATTAGGTACCTATATTAGCGCTATATTAGGTTATCTATATATAATATTATTTAGGTATTATTAGCTCTTAGAATATATATATATATATATGTATATATGTATATAAATATATATAGTATATATATATAATAATATATATATATCAGGTACCTTTAAGTAAGCCGCAATTACAGGGCGGGGCGAGAATTGGTGATATCATGGTGATATGCATGGCTTAGTCGTTATGTATTGTTAAGGGTGGCAGACAGTTTAAATGTTCATACCCGTCCTTACGGCTTTAGGTGACTTTGATGTGATATTATCAGGATATATTATCATGATTATGACTATATATATATATATGTCTATATTATACACTGAGATCGCTGATATTATATTAGTTTTTGAAACTAGCTAGCAGCTAGATCTGATCTGTGGCCTAACCAGTAATATGGCAAACGAGAGAAATGTTCTGTCGCGCCAATCGCGATTGATTTCATGAGATCGAAAAAAACACGTCGTTTATTTCCCATGCAGCAAGAATTCCAATGCCACAAGAAAATATGTTAAACGGTAGGATCGATTGCCAAAAACAAAGGCAAAACTGGGAAAAAAGCATCGAAGAAGAATGTGCCGTTGGGGAATGCATCTGTCATCAATGAATCAGAGTGACACACAGATGGACGGTGGAGTGTCAACTGCACCCAGCGGAACAGCGGTTGCATTCATGGTTCTAGGGTCGCACGACTCATCGTAAATGGATCGATCGACAGGGAAAAGTAACCATAACGAGTAGACCAAAACCGCTTTTCCTGGCGTGTACGATGGACGTTTGCATGCTTACTTATTCGTAAGCTTGCAAAAGTCTTCATTGATGTGATTAGAATACAAAATCGCGGGAATGTCTCGTGATCTGTTGTCGTTAACTATAAAGGCCATTAATAATAAGAAGAATAATTGTTGCGCGATATTGTACTCTACTTGCGATTTCAACCGGCATGACGCAATATGCGCACCTAGAAGTAAACTACATAAACAGATTGTGATGCGATGACTATATAGTTTGCATTTCAGATCACACACCACGGCTCGAGATGTGTAATAGATGCGTATCGAAAAAAGAAGGTTGCTAAAAACGCTATACGTTATAGGAGCTGTGTATAAGCGCAGTAGAAAATCCCTCGGGTGTGGGGGCTAGATCTCGTCATTCGGTTGGGTATAGGGACGAGGGAGGAGTAGCCGTATATAACGGTTCCCTAGTCAACGCGTGTAGTTGTGGCGGGAGTGGGTCCGTTGATTGGGGATTCATGAATGAGCAAACGACGGTTTAGACTTATCATAGATTATTTACACTTGTTAGTTAATTTATTTATTTCGAATCGAAACATCGCTATTAGGCAGCTGCTGCCCCATCCCCCCCGCAAAGGCTATACGGCCCTGCGACGGCGAAAAAGAAAGAACATTTACGAAAATCATACGAGCTGTATATCGAAATGAATAAAAATAATATAATTTACGACAGTGCAGAATCTCTACCAAAGAAAGTTTACCATCATTCGTGACAGTGCCGTTTATATACGCGGTAAATAAACGGTCATTTTCCCAACGACGGTCAACACAATCTTATTGAAAGCAAACACCGCCGGGCGTTATCTCGGCGCCCCGGCAGAAGAAAAAGTGAATGTTTTGAATTGGCGCTGCTACGCCAAAATTATACGTAGCAGCCATGCAGCATGGGCGTAATGGTACACACACAACACTCTCTCGTCTTTTCGCTCTCAGGTCTCAACCTACACCACACGGCGCGCGCTACGCACGCCACGCACGCAGCGCACGCAGGTGCCACACACACACACACGCACGCACCGCCCACACACACATATATATATATATATATATATATATATATATATATATATGTATATATCGTATATATTTTGTATATCTAGTATGGAGAGTAAGCAAAGCGTCGATCGTACACCAGAAGAGCGTGTTGTCTACTCGTTATGTATAGCTTTCGCCTGTCTCGATAATTTACGTTGACGTGGGGCGACGCCTGAACTAATGAATGCAACTGCGTGCCCGCGGGTGCAATACACACCCAACCGTCCACTGTGTGTCAGCTCCTATCATTGATGACAGAGGATGCATTTCCCCAAACGGCACATTTCTCTTCGATAGTTTTTCTCCCAGTTTTGCTTCTGTTTTGCACAGGGGCGTAGCTACGGGGGGCCCGGGGGGGGGGGGGGGAAAGGCACGAGCCCCCCACAAATTTTTTCTGTGCCCCCTCAGGTGCCCCCCACTGACAATTCAAAGGCTTTCATGAAAAAAAAATTGAATCTAAAAACAATGCGCGTTAGAGAACAGTAACATAATACCAGAAGAAAAGTTATGATATTGTGGGCTTACCGCCACGAAATGTAAAGGCCCCCCTAGTGCCCCCCGCGCTGACAAAGATCTTAGCTAGGCGTGCCACTGCGTTTGGCAGTCGATGCCTATACCGTTTACCGTGTTTCTTGTGGCATTGAATTCTTTGTGCTGGAAATAAACGACGATGTTTTTTTTTCATTCTCTTGAATGCATCGCCGATGGGCGTAGCAGATGAACATTTCTCAGTCGTTGCCCATATTTTACTGTAGGCGCCAAGCAGATTAGATCTAGGTGCTAGCTAGTTTAAAAAAACTAATAATAATATCAGGGAGTGTATAATATAGACTATGATATATATAATAATATAGTATATAATCATGATAATAATTCCTGATAATATCACATCAAAGTCAGCCTAAGCCGTAAGGACGGATTGAAGCATTTAAACT
>NW_014577123.1:468880-476689 GCF_000485595.1 Priapulus caudatus | reverse complement strand
GCGTGAAAATGCTATACGGATGATCAGCAATCGGCACGTTTTCAAATTACGTGTTTGTTAATTAAATAATTGTCAGGCGCGTAGCTACCATAACGCAGATACGCAGTTGCGTACACATCATTTCACCAAACATTTTTTTTATTGCAGAGAGAGCGAGAGAGATAGAGAGAGAAGGTGAGAAGGAGAGAGAGCGAGAGAGAGAGAGAGATAGAGAGAGAGATAGAGAGAGAGCGAAAGAGAGAGCGAGAGAGAGAGAGAGAGAGAGAGCGAAAGAGAGAGAGAGCGAAAGAGTGAGTGCGTGCGAGCGAGCGAGCGAGAGAGAGAGAGAGAGAGAGAGAGAGAGAGAGAGAGAGAGAGAGAGAGAGAGAGGGAGGGAGGGGGGGGGGTAGTTGTGCATCAGAAATAGCTTATGCAAATAAAGGGGAAGAAATCGGGAGTGAGTTTTTTTGCAATTTTACAATAAACTGTTATATAAATAAATAATGAATGCAGTGGCGTATCTAGGGGGGGGGGGCAAGGGGGCACGTGCCCCGGGCGCCATGTTCAAGGGAGCGCAAAAAAAGGAAAAAAGGCAAAGGAAAAAAAACAATCTGCCTACTAAATGATATCTTGAAATAATTCAATCGTTTATTTGACAAGTTGATTACACAAGGGGCGTGTACAGGGGGGTCCAGGGGGTCCGGACCCCCCCCCCTGCTCGCGCAGAAAACGCATCTAAGAGGGTCTAATTTCAAAAAAAAATCTGGGGAAGGGCCCCACCAGACCCCCCCTTCGCGTGCTCGTAAGTTTGGGTTACGGTTAGACCCCCCACTGGTACAAATCCTGTACACGACCCTGTTACCTGGACCTGGGATAGTAGCTGTAGTTTAGTATTGCTCAAGGGGTCGTTGTGGTAACAGCTAGGTACTACAGATATGTACCCGAGGTACATATATGTATACACAAAGTGTACCAGACTTGTACTACAGAAGTGTACCCTAACCCTAACACGAACCCTAACCCTAACCCTAACCCTAACCCTAACTCTAACCCTAACCCTAACCGTAAACATACCTCCTATAAAAATATAAACATAATACTAAACAACCTAAAACTACCTCCTAATTATATAAAAATATAAACATAATACTAAACAACCTAAAACTACCTCGGGTACATATCTGTAGTACCTGTTACGACAACGACCCTTCGTGCTTTAGTATTGGCATCCTAATCTGAGGAACAACCAAAAACTCAACATTCTATTTTTTTTCTTTATTTTTTTCATTGGCGTCAGAAGTTGGAAGGGGCGCAATTTTAGCACTTGCCCCGGGCGCTGTTTTTCCTAGATACGCCTCTGAACACCCCAGCTAGCTCTATACTACTCTGCACAACAGGCATATAACCAGTGGTGTAACTAAGGTATGGCAGGTATGCCACGCGCCTTGGGCGCCACTTGAAGGGGGCGCCACTGAGCAGCTTTTATTAAAGTCAGACAAGGCGGTTGTGGTTGACAAATTAAGACAAATTAATAAATTAAGACAAATTAACAAAATTAGCAACAATGAAAAGTTTCGTCGATCCTCATTATCGATTGCTTCGCAGCCTTGTGAAGCACACATTCATTCACAGTGCAGTAGCCATATTATTATTTTAGTGAGTGGACACAAACATGTACATACAAGTGCAGTTCGGATGACAAATTCTGCATAATTAAAGCAAAGGTCGACAGATCGCATACAGTAACGAACAAACAACACGAGGCCTGTGTAGGACATGTTGTTACAATGTAACAATCAATCCTCGAAATGGTCCGATTACGATACTCCGCACTAACATGAGTGTCAGAAGTGAGAGTTTTCACACTGCCAGATTAGTACAAAATAAAAAAAAGTTCTGGAACATCTCTAATTGTCTACGCTTCTAATCATAATGAAAACTAGTTCCCAGAAGTTTAAGACTCATTAATTACAGGATAAGAATGTATGATTCCCGCAGTATTGTTAGAATAAAGTGAGAAATAATTAATTTAGCATTATTTAAAGTTTTTATCTATTTTCATAAACTTAACCGTTTAAACCCGGTCAATGTGACCGTCACTAAATTAGTTTAAATCAGTTTACAAATCAATGACAGCTAAATTGAGATTGGAAGATTTAAACTGATTTTTCTCGAAAAATCGGGTCCATAAGTCAGTTATGTGGCGAAAAGTTACTCAAAAACCATTAGTTCATGTCTAAAAATACTATTTCAAAGTGCTGGGAAATCGCACCTGGAGCCATAAAATTTTCAAAAATTTTCTGGGGGAGGAACGCGGGCGGCTTTCCCGCCATATCCTATAGTATGAAAATATCATCCTATAGTTTTTATAGTATGAAAATCCACAGCCGTCGCACTAAGAACCCCCCCACCCCCTACACACACCTTTTAGCTGGCTACGCCCCTGTATATTATAGTAAAACTATCTAAAAGATGGGTGTCAGATGTTTGGACAGGGGCGCAATTTCAGTGCTTGCCATAGGCGCTATTCTCCGTAGGTACGCCCCTGCGCATGACCTGTTGTAGAACTAATGGCTACACGGGTATATTATATAGCCACCTTTGTGTGACCCTATAGCAGAGCTTCCTGATGCCCATAGGTACAGATTACCCCCTCCCGTTCGTATAATTCTCTTATCCGTTATATACGCGTAAATAATGTCATTTTCAACGACGGTCAACAACAACTTATTGAAACAAACACGACCGGCGTTATCTCGGCGCCCCGCAGAAGAAAGGAAATGTTTGAATTGCGATGCTACCAAAAGTTACGTCAGCCATGCAACATGCGTATGGTACACACACACACACTTCTCTCTCTCTCACACACACACACACACACACACACACACCACACACACACACACACGCACGCACGCACGCACGCCACGCGCGCTGCGGCGCGCGCGCACACACAAACCACACAACACACAGCCACACACACACACACACACACACACACACACACACATATATATATATATATATATATATTTATGTATTATATATATATATCGTAGTATATATTTGTATACTATAGTATGGCGAGTGCCCGCATATATATATATACCTATATTAGTACCTATTACCTATATTAGTATCTATGATATATATTATTAGTATTATTTAGCTCTTGATATATTAGTATTATATATTATATATATGTAATATAAATATATAATGTATATATTATATATATATATATATATATATCAGTACCTTTTAAGTAAGCCGCAAATACATGGCGGTGCGAGAATTGTGATATCATGTGATATGGCATGCTAGTCGTTATGTTATGTTAGGGTGCGCAGACAGTTTAAATGTTCATCCCGTCCTTACGGCTTAGGTGACTTAATTTGATGTGATATTATCAGGATATATTATCATGATTATATATATATATATATATATATATATATATATATATATATATATAGTCTATATTATACACTCCTGATATTATATTAGTTTTTGAAACTAGCTAGCACTAGATCTGATCTGTGCCTAACAGTAATATGGAACGAGAGAAATGTTCTGTCCGACATCGGCGATGATTTCAGAGATCGAAAAAAAAACATCGTCGTTTATTTCCCAGCACAAGAATTCAATGCCACAAGAAACATGGTAAACGGTAGGATCGATTGCAAAACAGAAGCAAAACTGGGGAAAAACTATCGAAGAGAATGTGCCGTTGGGGAAATGCATCTGTCATCAATGATAGAGTGACACACAGTGGACGGTGGGTGTATACTGCACCCACGGACACGGTTGCATTCATTGGTTCAGGGTCGCACGTCATCGTAAATGATCGACGACAGGGAAAGTATACATAACGAGTAGACAAACCGCTTTCTGGCTGTACGATGGACGTTGCTTACTATCGTACTTGCAAAAGTCTTCATTGGATGTGATTAGAATTACAAATCGCGGGAATGTCTCGTGATCTGTTGTCGTTAACTATAAGGCCATTAATAATAAGAAGAATAATTGGTTCGCGATATTGTATCTACTTGCGATTTCACGGCATGACCATATGCGCACCTGAAGTAAATAATAAACAGATTGTGATGCGATGACTATATAGTTCATTTCACACACACACGGCTCGATGTGTAATAGATGCGTATCGAAAAGAAGTTGCCTAAAAACGCTAACGTTATAGGGAGCTGTGTTATAAGCGCAGAGAAAATCCCCGGGTGTGGGCCGGCTAGATCTCGTCATTCGGTTGGTATAGGGACGAGGGAGAGTAGCCGTATATACGGGTTCCTAGTCAAACGCGTGTAGTGTGGCGGAGTGTCGGTCCGTGATTGGGGATTCATGAATGACAACACGACGGTTTAGACTTATCATAGGATTATTTACACTTGTTAGTTATGTTATTTTATTTCATCAAACATCTATAGGGCAGCTGCTCCCCCCCCCAGAGGCTATACGCCCTGCAGACGGAAAAGAAAGAACATTTACGACATCATACGAGCTGTATATCGAATGAAAATAAAAATAATATATTTACGACAGTGCAGAATCTCTACCAAAGAAAGCTTTACCTCATTTCCGTACAGTCGTTATATACGCGTAACATAACGGTCATTTTCAACGACGGTCAACAACAACTTATTGAAACAAACACGACGGGCGTTATCTCGCGCGCCCCCGCCAGAAGAAGTGAATGTTTGAATTGCGATGCTACCAAATATACGTACAGCATGCACATGCGTATGGTACAACACACACACTCTCTCTCTTCGCTCTCTCTCACACACCACACACACGCGCGCGCACGCACGCACGCACGCACGCACGCACACACACACACACGCACGCACGCACACACACATATATATATATATATATATATATATATATATATATGTATATATCGTATATATTTGTATACTCTAGTATGGAGAGTAAGCAAACGTCCATCGTACAGCCAGAAAGCGTGTTGTCTACTCGTTATGTATACTTTCCCTGTCGTCGATAATTTACGTTGACGTGCGACCCTGAACTAATGAATGCAACCGTGCCCGCGGGTGCAATACACACCCACCGTCCACTGTGTGTCACTCTATCATTGATGACAGATGCATTTCCCCAACGGCACATTCTCTTCGATAGTTTTTCCCCAGTTTTGCTTCTGTTTTGCACAGGGGCGTAGCTACGGTGGGGGGGCTGGGGTGGGGGGGAAGCCAGAGCCCCCACAAATTTTCTGTGCCCCCCAGGTGCCCCCCACTGAAAATTCAAGCTTCATAAAAAAAAATTGAATTAAAAACAATGCGTTAGAACAGTATAATACAAAGGAAAGTTTATATTGTGCTTTCCCCACGAAAATGTAAGGCCCCCTAGTTGCCCCCCCCCCGCTGAAAAAGATCTTAGCTACGCCACTGGTTTTGCAGTCGATCCTATACCGTTTACCGTGTTTCTTGTGGCATTGAATTCTTGTGCTGGGAAATAAACGACGATGTTTTTTTTTCGGTCTCTGAAATCATCGCCGATGGCGGACAGAACATTTCTCTCGTTCCATATTACTGTTAGCCACAGATTAGATCTAGTGCTAGCTAGTTTAAAAAACTAATATAATATCAGGAGTGTATAATATAGACTATATATATATATATATATTAATCATGATAATATATCCTGATATATTCACATCAAAGTCACCTAAGCCGTAAGGACGGATGAACATTTAAACTGTCTGCGCACCCTAACATAACATAACGACTAGCCATGCATATCACCATGATATCACCAATTCTCGCTCGCCATGTAATTGCGGCTTACTTAAAAGGTACTGATATATATATATATATATATATCAAGAGCTAATAATACCTAAATAATATGTATATAGGTAACCTAATATAGGTAATATAGGTACTATAATAATAGGTATTATTAGCTCTTGTATATATATATATATATATATATATATATTATATATATAATTATATTATATATATGGATTATATATATATTATATTTATATATATTATATTGATATATATATATATATATATTGCGGGCACGTAACTTATCGTACTTGCAAAAGTCTTTAATTGGATGTGATAGAATTTACAAATGCGTGAATGTCTCGTGATCTGTTGTCGTATAACTATAAGGCTATTATCGACAATTTATGACTAGCAAAATTTACTACGCACCCATCACAACTAATGACGCCGCACCACACCACCACACGACTGCGGCGCGCATCACACACACACACACACACGCACGCACGCACGCACGCACGCACGCACACACGCACGCACGCACGCACACACACACACACATATATATATATATATATGCATGCAACTGTATCATTTCCGTAGCATTATATATGGAGTCTAGCGTGAGCTACACGTTAAACACGATCCTCGTAATATCTCCCACGTCTAACACACGCGGCGGGTCTATATATACGTTCGGCGGCGGGGGTGGGGGTAAGCTGTATGGTTAGTCGAAGGAAATATTGAGGTAAAGGTAAACGATTGATGTGAGAGGTGCGGACATTACAGCATGCATTAATGCGTAAAAGACGCGACTATGCGGTAGCACTGATAGGTAGGACGCCTAAAGACATATTCCAGTAGGCGTTCCACGACCTGGCGGATGCGAAGGAGTGGCATCAGGGACATACCCTCCCCTCCCAACGGCCAAGCGTCCGTATTAGAAAACGAATGAGAAAACGAGAACGAAAGAATAAGAAATCCCAAGCAGTCATGATTACGAACATTTGCAACCATTCGATTTTCGGGCTCGCAAAGTTTACGGCTCACAAGAGGTCAGAACTTGGCGTATACGTCCGAAGCACCAATGTGCACGGCTGAACCCCCGCCGGAGAGACTTAATTACAACACTTCCTCATACCTCCTTCCCACCGGCGGGATCCTGCCCCACCCTACCCCTTCGGCCCATACTTGTGTCAACCGCATCGCACGTGAAGGGCTCATTAATAATAATAAGAATAACAGGTTCGCGATATTGTATCTAATTGCGATTTCACGGCATGACCATTTGCGCACCTGAAGTAAATAATAAACAGATTGTGATGCGATGACTATAGTTCATTTCACACACACACACGGCTCGATGTGTAATAGATGCGTATCGCATAAGAAGTTGCTAAAAACGCTAACGTTATAGGGAGCTGTGTATAAGCGCAGAGAAAATCCCCGGGTGTGGGGGCTAGATTTCGTCATTCGGTTGGGTATAGGGACGAGGGAGGAGTAGCCGTATATACGGTTCCTAGTCAACGTGTGTAGTGGGGCGGGAGTGGGTCCGTGATTGGAGATTCATGAATGACAACACGACGGTTTAGACTTATCATAGGATTATTTACACTTGTTAGTTATTTATTTTATTTCCATCAAACATCTATAGGGCAGCTGCTCCCCCCCCCCAAAAAAAAAGCTATACGGCCCTGCAGACGAAAAAGAAAGAACATTTACGACATCATACGAGCTGTATATCGAATGAAAATAAAAATAATATATTTACGACAGTGCAGAATCTCTACCAAAGAAAGTTTACCTCATTCGTACAGTCCGTTATATACGCGTAAATAAGGTCATTTTCAACGACGGTCAACAACAACTTATTGAAACAAACACGACGGGCGTTATCTCGGCGCCCCGCAGAAGAAAGTGAATGTTTGAATTGCGATGCTACCAAAATTATACGTACAGCCATGCACATGCGTATGGTACACACACACACTCTCTCTCTTTCGCTCTCTCTCACACACACACACACACACACACACACACACACACACACACACAC
>NW_014577123.1:465123-468870 GCF_000485595.1 Priapulus caudatus | reverse complement strand
CCCCCCCCCAAGAGGCTATACGGCCCTGCAGACGGAAAAGAAAGAACATTTACGACATCATACGAGCTGTATATCGAATGAAAATAAAAATAATATATTTACGACAGTGCAGAATCTCTACCAAAGAAAGTTTACCTCAGTCGTACAGTACGTTAGCCATGCATGCACCTGCCCTGGGGCAAGGCCGAATGTAGTTCCATGGCGTAAGTGTTAGGCCTACATGAGCATGTACTACAACAAGCACACACCGGTAGTTCCCATAGAAATAACACACCGCCGTCTGTAGTCTACATTATCCACATATACACTTCTCTGTGGTTTTTATATGACCGACCAATATTATTTACTCCGATTTACGTCTCATAGCTGCATCGGTTTCCAGAGGGAATCTAGAAATATGTCTAGAGCGGCTTGCCATATATGTTAGCGGGCAAGGGGTGCAATGCTAGCTTTCCTAACCCGGCCACGGAGCACATTATAATAGCTTTCGTTAACGCTTGGGTGACTCAGCCCCTGCACTGTAGTTTCTCTGTAGATATACACTTGGACAATAAGAATGAAATTAAAAATTAAAATGAAAAATGAGAGATGATGTAAACGAGAGAATAAAAAACGATTTGTAGGTATATTTGCGGTTGGGCGGGGGCGCGTGCAGTCGAGGTGTCGCGCAATAGGTAGCCTCCCCCGTCCTGCTTGTTCCTATTGCCTCGAATAGGGGGGGGGGGAGATGAGAAAGATATCACGCGATCAAGCGTGTTCTCGTTAATAGATATATTATTATATACCCACATAGACGTAAATTCAGTAGTATTTTAGTATACTCAATACTGCAGTGTGTATTAGTACGTACGGTCAAATCTGTAGCGAACATCGCCACAGAACGAACACTTTCTCTTGAGTGGCAGTTATACAGAACAACCACCTGCATAGGGGCGGCATGAAACGAACACTTGCCCATAAAAGACACGTATTCCTTATGTGATACTTCTATCAATGGTTGACTGCATCTCTACGGTACTCGATATGTTACTAGTTGTTACCGTACTATACGAGTTCTCTTCTAATTTACGCCCGATCGGTTATTCTATTCTATGTAAATATTACGGTAGAATAAGATGAGGGATCCTACTACCTATCGATACCTATCGAATGCTACGATACCTATTGAATCATATACTACACGGTTTGTTTGTTTTGCCAGTAGGCTATCTGCGTTCTTGCAAACAGGTAACTAACGTAGGAGGAAACTACTTGTAAATACCGCACATGTAAATATAGCTATAGTCGGGTTTCAGGGATGTCGCTAATGCAAACATACGAGTTACAAAGTTGCAGTTACTCGAGATATATGTATACGATAACATACAAGGGCCGTATAGGCTGAGCAAATGTCTAGGGGCAGTGACGGATCCAGAATTTAAAGCAGGGTGTAAGAAATAGGTGGGGGGTCTGGGGTTTGGGTCTGGGGTGGTCCTCCCGCAGAAAATATTGATAATGTAGATCGCATGCACGAGATGGTATTTGAGGCACTTTTGAGTACATGTACTGCCTTCATTCTGACCCCCCCCCCCCCCACACACACACACACACAGGCTACGGCCCTGCGTACGCCATCAGCCTCCCGTGCGTAAAACATTAAAGTTATATATCATCTTCTACTTGCTTTTTTCTAATCGTCTATTGCTTTCTAAGTTGTAGTACTCATTTCCTGATGTAGACAGTATATATGTCGGTAAAAACAGTGGAGCGTATCGCTCTCTAAACGAAACAATTAAAAAATTTCTTTATTTGAGCATCAACTCGACAGATCCACTACACCGAATATAATGGCGTTGTATATACGATGGAGTAAACCCTTCTAAACACTAAAGCCAGAACCCTAACACATATTCCACACTGTTTATAGTTGCCGTTGTTGTGGTTACCATCATTATTATTTATATTTATTATTTATATTTTCCATGTAGCGGGTGTGTCGACTGTATACGCTACCCGAATTATTCTACGGCCGCATGACTAACCTTAGACCGGAATCACACAGTAACCAGTCAGATTTACCATTTACCATAATCTCTTTATACGTCACGAATTTTCTATGGTAAAATTTGTAAAATTGTTGTTGCCATTTTTTACATTAAAAGTAAGAACTAACGGGATTAAAAGTATCGTCAAATTCTTACCTGATAAATTGTTTCTCAACTAGTTAAAAATCCAAAAAACCTGGACGATTTGATATTAGTGTTCCTAACATGAATTGCTTGCTATGGGCTATGTATGAGTCACGAGTGTAAGTTCACATCGAACAATATAGTAAAATAGGAAGTATGATGGAGCAATTTAACCATAAAAAGTGAACAGAAATACTGGAATTTTTGTTTACTATTTACGGTGACGTAATCACTTTAAATTCTTCTCCAACCACGTTCGTCAACGTAGCCGGATTCAAATATGTTATTCTTCTTCTCAGGAAGGTATAACAAAAGCGAGAAAAAACACGCATGGCCTACCTTTATGGGAATGCGGCTCCGTATGGATAGAATAAAAGGCACGTGCCCGACTGCGATGGCCGAGAACTAGAGGCACTAAGCGCGTGGAGGGGCTGCCCTGGAAACGATTAAGTTGGGCGGGGAGTACCGAACGCGAAGGGCCTTCGCTGTAAGCGTCCGGTCACACGGAACAAGGTTATAGAGATTATTCAGCCGCGACTCAGAGCCTGGATGGGATGACGTGTGTGCTGCGTGCAAACACGCACTAGAATGTCTACTAGGCGATATACCGTATAACGTGGTCATTTTGGGAAAACATTTTTCTGTTTATTGACTTTATTCGCTATTGTCATTATCATTATCAGCATGATCGGTATTGCTATATATCGGAAGGGAGGACGAATATGAAGAGGAAGAAAAAGAAATATGAAATAATAATAAGAATAATGTTAATATGATAATACTCATTACTAAGTTCATACGAGCTCTGTGTGCAATTGCATACAGTAGTCCTTGGCTTGCCTGGCACATTTTTTCAGCTGGTGCATATGGTACTTAATTGCTGTCAATCACGAATGCAGCTAATGGGTTGACGCAACCATATATACAATCAGATTTACGGCCAGATCGAGGTTTTACTGTGTGCTTCAGTTCACGTTTTAATGTTAAATTATAATGAAACAAAGAGAGAAATTAAGAGAGACGACGTCGAGACATTGTTAATAACTTGTTGTTCAGAGACTTTGCTCATCTTGTTCTTGTTAACTGTAAAACAGGTGACAATATATATATACACACAAACGCTTTCATCTTTATAAAATCTTCAGGTGCATGTATCAAGATTCTATAAAGATGATAGCGCTTGTGTAAAACTAAATGTCGGATCATATTCTCTTTTTGTAACTATATCTGAATATCGTGCAACCTAAAGACTTTTCTACTATATATATATATAAACAAAGTCAAATTATAGATAAGGGTGTTTAAAATTTAATTAACAAGCTTTCGAGATTACATCTCTTCATCAGGTAATTCAGCAGACATAAGAAATAATAATGTAAAAACACCTTGGTTATACCATGGTTATACTGACTTGATAGGGTGATTTTAACATATTTTTACCTGATAAAGAGATGTAATCTCGAAAGCTTGTTAATTGAATTTTAAACACCCTTAATCTATAATTTGACTTTGTTATTATCTACATGGTTGTTCGCGTGTGATTTTACTTATATATATATATATATATATATATATATAT
>NW_014577123.1:463318-465113 GCF_000485595.1 Priapulus caudatus | reverse complement strand
GAGAGAGAGAGAGAGAGAGAGAGAGAGAGAGAGAGAGAGAGAGAGAGAGAAATGCTGAGCTTGATGTACCGCACATGAAAGACAACGCACGTATAATTTCTGATTATGTGCCGCTCTCTGAGGTTATACCATAAACCTACATCTACGTACATCTATACAAGAAATACGCACGCGCATGTGTGTGTGTGTGCGTGCGTGCGTGCGCGTGCGTGTGTGTGTGCTTGCGTGTGTGCGTGTGTGCGTATGTAAAAACACGTGATTGTATATATCTATGTATGTACATGTATTTGTTTACATAAGTATTTTAGACGGCAACTATCAATAGTAAATTGACGCTGCGTTCAGCAAAACTGCGTCGCACTAGAAATTACGTTGCAATCGGCACCGAAACCGGAACCGGAACTTCGCTTGTTACAAGTTCTCTCTCTAACGCCACGTACGAGTGTGGTTCCCCATGGGCTTCCTCACTGATCTGTAAATAACCAGAGCATATAAATCAGATTTTTATGTTGATTTATATGCTCTGATATAACGTACGTTATATATTCAGTGGGTTCTCTCTCTGGTTCCCTCTACACTGCCCTGGGCAACTAACACGCTAGCGCCACCTAGTAGCCACTTCTATGTTCTATCAGAAATTGTTCGACAATGTTCGGAGCTCACTCTTTCTAAGAAAACTAGGAGTTTTCCTATCCTATTATATATATATAATATAATATATAAATTTATTTATATATATATAAATAAATAAATAAATAAATAAATATATATATATATATATATATATATATACATATATATATTCACCTTTGACAAATATACGCATTTCCTGGCCCCTTAATACGATTACCTTAATTACTGCCTACCTTTATTTAAAAAAATTATAAGAACACCTTGGTTATACCATGCATGGTAAAACTCACTTGATAGCATTTTAACATAATTTTTCGGATGGGAATTAAGTACGGTATCCCGTTGTCAATTTTCTAGGTGGCGGCTTTGAAACCAAAAAACGCCCCGTACGTTATCTTTTGCGTAAATCGCGAATTAAAAAACTTTCTCCGCATCCCGCACGCATTTTCTACAATAAACACTGTTTTCCCCGGTATGGAAGTTCCCTCCGCCCTCATACGAGTATTCAGGTGTAGGCCTTCGGGGCAACGCAAGGTGGGGTAGGGTGGGGGTTATAAACACCAGCAACGAAAGGTTATATGGCAGCAGCTCGTTTTAGTAATTAATTTTCAGACGAAAAATCTGTTGTTTCTAATGACCACAAAGTTAAGCACAGAAAGTTCAGGGGAAAAACAAGTAAAAAGGTGGAATTGAAATGATGTTAATTGACTGCCTCATATCCCTTTATCGCAATAGTGGTGGCATCTTGAGATAATCAAGAGCTAATAAACACCTTACTAGGGAGGGAGAGCGAGAGAGATAGAGAGAGAGAGAGAGAGAGAGAGAGAGAGAGAGAGAGAGAGAGAGAGAGAGAGAGAGAGAGAAGAGAGAGAGAGAGAGAGAGAGAGAGAGAGAGAGAGAGAGAGAGAGAGAGAGAGAGAGAGAGAAGAGAGAGAGAGAGAGAGAGAGAGAGAGAGAGAGAGAGTGAGAGAGAGAGAGAGAGAGAGAGAAGAGAGAGAGAGAGAGAGAGAGAGAGAGAGAGTGAGAGAGAGAGAGAGAGAGAGAGAGAGAGAAGAGAGAGAGAGAGAGAGAGAGAGAGAGAGAGAGAGAGAGAGAGAGAGAGAGAGAGAGAGAGAAGAGAGAGAGAGAGAGAGAGAGAGAGAGAGAGAGAGAGAGAGAGAGA
>NW_014577123.1:440164-463044 GCF_000485595.1 Priapulus caudatus | reverse complement strand
ACGCGCGATTAGTCAATATATTACTATTAGCAAATATATGCGTACCGTAATCTCCCGTACCGGCCTGAATATCTAGACACTCCCGCGTAGATTGAGCCCATGAGCGAGAGCGCCATCTGTCGTGGAGTTTGCATATCGTCGTGTAAATTCCGGTTTCATGTCTCGGATTGATTTAGTTGGCCGTCAGAGAGGTAGTCCTCTGCGTCGTGTAGTTTACTTTGACGTTCTTGTTCTCTCAAAACATGGCCAGGCTCCTCCTGAATATATAACTGTAAGTACATGTACGTCTTCGCGATGAAACATGCGAAAGGAGTTCTGTCTTTACTGTATCTAGGATACCTGACATACCTCGCCTTGTATCTTCCACTGGCAGCAAGAACAAGCCCGCACGTACAGCACACACGCGGCCATTGACTATAATATTAATAACAACTTTTGTTATTATAGTCATTTATTATAGTTGTTATTTTTTTGTTATTTATAGTTATTATTATATAGTTATCAGTTATTATAGTTGTTATTATAGTCGCGTGTTGCGTAGTAGTTGTTGTTATTATAGCCGCGTGTGTGCTGTACGTGCGGGCTTGTTCTTGCTGCCAGTGGTATCTATTGCGTGCACGCTCGCGGGTAGATTATGCGTCTAGGAGGTTACGTAAGAAAAACAAGTTGTAGGCCTACGTGTTGCTATTAGTATTGCAGTATTAGTTTTAGTTTTAGCCACGTATCGCGGAGCGATTCTGTGCCTAACCATATTCGTTTGCAGTTGGAATATAAACTGCGCAGCCATTTGGCCCATTACCATTGAAGTGTACATGCTTGCTAAGAAATGTCGAGTAACTAGAACAAGTTTAAGCAAGAGCACTAGGGTACCATAAGGTCACACCGCGGAGACATCCGTACGCACTGTACTACTACTAATGCTGAGAGGGTCTATGCCCCCCGGGGTACTGCCGGAACGTACCCTGGGTACGGTCTGGTATACCGGAACGTACCCTGGTACTATCTAATATGCCGGACCGTACCTCGCCTACTCTACTAACGAGTCTAGGGAGTCGCCTACGCCTACTCCCTAACCCTAACCCGAAACCGAGCCCTAACCCTAACCCTAACCCTAATCCTTACCCTAACCATGCATATCAAATAGTGACCAGGGTACATTCCGGTATACCGTACCGTACCCAGGGTACGTTCCGGCAGTACCCTGGGGGACATAGACTCTATGAGCACTACTAAATTTGGCCAGACTCACAGACAAGGCGATTCGGGAAAAACAACACGCAAAATGTCGTCAAATGCATTTTCACAAAGCTTTGCAGTTTGATTCAATCGAGTCTGTATTCTGTCTTCTAGATACTATTACAGGCTACAGAGTGCAGAGACATGCATGGTTATATGCATGTTCTTTATTTGTTATCGTCAAGAAAACCACTAACAGGCAATATATTATGGATGTTGCATCTGGATAATTACTATAATTTAATGCCGATAAACTGGATTTAGTCATTCAGTGAATGTACATGTACATATGATGTAGACTGCTGCATGTGTGGTACATCAAACTGTACCACTCAAGTATTGCATGTGAGCTCCCTTAGATCGTTGGGAAAATATATTATTCCCTTAGATCGTTGGGAAAATATATTATTCACACATTACAAATATACACACGCCACACAGTTTTTGGAACACATTTTGGAATAATTCGTGTTAAGTTAATGTACTGTAATCGTATCTGTACTTCTAATAATTTATTCACCCTACAATGCATTACTACTTTATGTTTGTAGTAGCCGGTACATGATTCAAACATAGTTAGTAGAGCTCATAGGGTCTATGTCCCCCAGGGTACTGCCGGAACGTACTCTGGGTACGGTCTGGTATACCAGAACGTACCCTGGTCACTATTTGATATGGTTAGGATTAGGGTTAGGTTTAGGGTTGGAGTTAGGGTTAGGGAGTAGGCGTAGGCGAGGTACGGTCCGGCATATTAGATAGTACCAGGGTACGTTCCGGTATACCGGACCGTACCCAGGGTACGTTCCGGCAGTACCTCAGGGGAAATAGACCCTCTCAGCGTTAGTAGAGGGACCTAACTATGATTCAAACATACAGGAGTGTCATTATATTGATCTATGTATTAGTAATAATAGTGATAATGCAGTGATAACTTTATAGATATAGTGGCTAAACATTTCAGAACTATGAACTTTTAAAATGTGAAGTCCTTACAATAACCTTTTATGGGTTGCAAACACCCTTTGATAATCTGCTGTATTAAAAACTTTTTCAAAAATACTCAAAAGGCAAAAATGCAATCAGTAACAAAATGACAAGGGTTTCACTGACATGAAGTCCACCCATGATAGACCCATTAATAGGTCCAAGGTAATCAGGGTACGAACAAGCTGTTCTAGTGCAAAACTACAAAATACATTTTGTGACTTTATTTTCTACTTAAAAGATGATTCTTGAAGTTTCTTATCTGGTCACCTGCAGCTATTGCTGATTTTTAGAGGCATGTGAATCTATCACCTGTAAGAAAGGTTAGCAGCTGCAGAAGTAAAAGTGCCATTTTTTCAAGTTTTTATAGAACAGGGTTTCTTCTACATAGGACGCACTACGGCGCAGCGTCGTTGTCAAATTTAACATCGCCGTTGTGAAAATGTTCCTGTATTTACTTGCCGTTGTCAAAATAGTGTCAATCCGAAAATATATAGATCACCACGTGCTTCTGACTATATACATGGAAAATCGTAATGAAATTCACAGCAACGTTTCTTTTTGCATGCCGGCACACTCGTGTGTCATTCTTGATTGCAGCGTTTTCCTCGATTCCGGGAAAGTTTTGCTGTCGCTCCCTCATACCAGCAGTGCCCACCCCTACATATACAGCAATAAGCACGCCCACGCGATTAAACAGTCAGTGCATTCGCCCCCCCCCTCCCGTACTTAATTCTATACCGCCCCAGCCAGCAAGGCTGAGAGGGTCTATGTCCCCCAGGGTACTGCCGGAACGTACTCTGGTACCAGAGCATATAAATCAACGTGATTTATATGCTCTGCTGGTACTATTTAATATGCCGGACCGTACCGACACTAACGAGTCTAGGGAGTCGCCTACTCCCTAACCCTAACCCTAACCATATCAGATAGTTACCAGGGTACGTTCCGGTATACCGGACCATACCCGGGGTACGTTCCGGCAGTATCCTGGGAGACATAGACCCTATGAGTGCCAGCAAGCACGCCACGATGTACAGTGCCACAGACGTGGGTAACATAGGCGTGGTTAACAGAGGTTAGCTCAGTGCCGAATGTGCACCGTGTGCGGGCGGAAGATTTTGCTGGAGAATGGATCAGTCATTTTGGGAATATAATGCTGGAGGTTCAGAATATATTCAAACACGACCAGTTTCTCAATATTTGGCTTTAAAATATGTATTTGCAATACATATATTCTGTTAGCATTTGATGAAAAGACAAAATTAAATTTTAAGACAAAAACTTTAATTCTGAAGTGTACGTTACATACAGTTTTTTTTTCTTTTGCCTGAATGCGTGAGAATGCGTAGGGCATGCGAGAGTGCGGGAGAATGGGTCCAGATGCGCGAGTCTTCCGCGAAATGTGTGAGACTTGGTAGGTCTGCTAACTGAGTAAGATTTAAACTAAAAGTAAAAGGTGAAATTTTATTTTCAGGGTGCCTCAAATGCAGTCTAAGACATTCAAAATTTTAAAATTTTACTGGGGGAGATCCCCAGAACCCCCCTCTACCTTTCTCCCCCCGCATCTGCCTGCAGAATCCACATTCCTGCCTATTCATTTCATGACTGTTTTACTATTTAATGTGAATACTTGTATCATTTCATATTCATAGTTTATTTGTTTATTTTGAAAAAGAGATTCAAGAGTCTTATACAATGTGTTCAGAATAGCTTAGAATGCACCAAATTGCACAATTTTTGCAAAAATCTGGGCGAGCCACTGTGGAGCTCGTTTTGCTAGGTCCTCGAGACGCACAAACACACATTTGAATCCACTATGTGAGTTTTTCCCCAAACCGGCCATTACCTCCGTTGTCTAACTTTCCCCCAGAAGAAACCATGTAGAAGACGTAATGATACACCCGGCATGTGGTTAGAACTTAGAATAGCATAATAAAAGTGTCACCATGGTGGTGACAGTGGATCTCAAGAACAGATCGAGCACTATTGCTATATATGTGATATTTACACGACTATGTATACCAAGTGTCAGACACAAAAACATATCACTGCTAGTAGTGCTAGGCGGTACTAGTTTGATTTAGTGATATCTCTTGGTAAGTGTGAAGCTTGACTGCTTGAGCATGGCCTTTGCTAATAACAACTGAAAAGGACATATACATAGAGTCAGCCCTACATGCTCATCCGTGTATGTTAACGAAACAATTTCCCTGCACATTTGTACATTTGATTTAAACTCGAATGAACTAGAATCTTATGTTATTCGTCACACGTATGAAATGTCAAAATCACATGGTCATGCATGAAGTCTTTTGAGCCGGCCGATACCCATAAAAAATGTACTTACGCGTGATGATTTGCATTCATATGCAGTGCATATCACCTAGCTATCTACAACTAACAAGCCGATATAGTTTTGATGTACTTAAAATGTCGCACAAACAGGGCACGTATATCTACTTTTGTAGTTTGAATAAATAAAAGTTAGTTCCATGGTTCGGACGTTGAGCAAATAACCTACGTATACTTATTGCCTCCAGCTACGTGATAAGCTTGATTAGCACTTGGCGTGACAGGGTAGAGTCCACTCCGATTGCACAAACTCGTGTTGCACAACAACGACTTGGCACGTCGTCACATCACGAGTTCCGGCGATCAGATTATTTGCCAGAGTAGATATTGTGTGAGACAGGTGCCGATGTCATGTGTTCAAGCAGATTTGTTTCTATGCTAGAAGGCGAGTTGGAAGAGATTGGGTGAGGCGTGTGTGTGAGGACGTGTACAGGGCAATGGCGTAAGTGAGTTAAGATGCGAGCGTACATCAGCGCATCGCATCGCATCGCTAACTGCCGCGCGTCAGTGTTACTGCGTGATCCGCCCTTCTCAAGAACGCCGAGAATAAGACATTATCTCCGTCACAGTTTTGACTCGGGTGTGCGGACGTGAGACTCGCGAGACGAGTTTGAGACGTAGAGGCGCATTGCCACCGCTGTATGAATATTTCTTGACGTGCGCGCGCATCCTGTCATAGGGTCTCACATCCTGCCTTCACTCTCTACATGCATGCGCACACGCACGCACGCACACACGCACGCACACACGCACACACACACACACACACAAACACAAACAAACAATCTCTGACCTGAAGTTGAACTATCTTGATGGGCGAGTTCTGCAGGGAATGCACCCCGCGCTCATATTTCTTGTAAGTTATCGACTTGTTATCTGCGGATGTGTTTGCATGGGCATCTCTTCCCCAGCCGCGCTTGTGCCATAAAGCTGTCCGTTGGACGATAGCGTCTTCGCCTTTTAGCGTAATCTTTAGAACTGCAATTAGGTGTCTATCTGCGTATAGTCCTGTGACGCGCGGCCACCCTATGCTAAACCGCATCCCTGATTGCAGCAAGCGGCGACAGTCGACAGAGACGTTATATATCTGAGAAATACCGAACGCACTTTACATTGTACACAATAAGTACGAATGAATGCATGTTCAGACGCGCGTAAACTGGCAACAAGTGAACGTTTCGTGCGAATCACATCCATGATCGGCGGCGGCGGCCGAAAAATAGCAATCGCGCGATACACACCGCCGAAGAAACGAGCCCCCTCCCTCCGCATTGACTGCCGATGAGCCATCGTACCCATGCTAACCGCGTCCATGATTGCAGGAAACGGCGCCGGTCAACGAGGGCGATGCTCTCCGAGAAAGGTGAGGCGCCGCCGCCGCCGCCGCCGGAGCAGCAGAACGGAGACGAGACGGGCGCTGCCGTGGCGACGGACTTGGCCGAGGTGTCGGACTCGAGGCGCGAGAAGACGCTCAAGTGTCGCTACTGCACGGCGACGTTTGTGTTTCCGAGCAAGCTCGCGATCCACCTGCGCTCGCACACGGGAGAGAAGCCCTACAAGTGCTCGCTGTGCCCGCGTGCCTGCACGACGCCCGAGAGCCTCAAGGTAAGCCAGCAGAGGAGGGAGGGGGAGAGGGAGGGGAGGGGGAGGGGAGGGGACCGAATGAAAGGTGAGAGCCGCGAAGGAGAGAGGGAGGAAGGGAGGGGATGGGAGGGGACTGAACGAAAGAAATTGAAACGAAGCTACCTTGCCCTCCTCTCTCTGTCAGTCATTCTCTGGCCTGTTTTCCTCCCACTCTCGCGCTCACTTGTTCTATATCTCTCTCTCTATCTCTCTCTCTCTTCTTTCCTCTCTCTCTCTCTCTCTCTCTCTCTCTCTCTCTCTCTCTCTCTTCTCTCTCTCTCTCTCGTTTTGTCCCCGTATCTGTGTCTCTCTCCCTCTCCTGTCCCATTTCTTTCCCTCGCTCCCACGTCCCTCTCCCTTCAATGATTATTCCTCGATTTACACGACCCTCTGAATCGGCTGGTGTGTGCACGTGTACATGTGTGTTCGCGTGTGTTGCGTGGGTTTCGTGTGTGTGTGGATGAGTGTTGATATTTTTTTTTGTTCGGCTTCAGTATCGACTTTCTTTTTTCGTGCTCCATCAGTAATTCTCTCCCCGCCAGCGCTGTCGCTAATGGTTGATCGCCGGACGCGACGACTCTGAGTAACAAGAGGGGGGCTTTAGTGTGTGCCCTTGCCGCGTAGTGTCAGTCCAGCATTAGTGAGATTAATGTGAGCGTGCGAATTACGTTCAAGCCCGTGGCAACGATATGAAACGCTGCGATATTTAATCTCTATAGTTCACTTTCATATTATCTATAATGTAACTTACCCTGTACTTTTACTACCCTCCATGCTGGCTCACATCCCACCCACGCCCACCCCGCCCAAGCCACTAGCACCCCACCCACTGCGCCCAGCGCCACCGCACCCCACTGCCCAGCCACCAGCACCCCACCTCACCCACCCCACTGCCCAAGCCACCAGCACCCGACCCAACCCACCCCACTGCCCAACCACCAGCACCCCACCCACCCCCACCCAGCTGCCCAAGCCACCAAGACCCCTACCACCACCACCCACTGCCCAAGCCACCAGCACCCCCCCACCCCCACCCACTGCCTAGCACCAGCAACTCCACCCCACCCACCCAAACTGCCCAAGCCACCAAGCACCCCACCCCACTGCCAAGCTAACACCGCACCCCAACACCCCCACCTCACTGCCCACGCCACCAGTACCCACCCCAACTGGCCCTAAGCACACCTAGCACCCCACCCACACACACTTGCCACGCCACCAGCACCCCACCCACTCCACCCCACTGCCCACAGCCCCAGCACCCCACCCCACTGCCCCAAGCCACCAGCACTCTACCCCAACCCACTGCCCCACGCCACCAGCACCCCACCCGCTGGCCCAAGCCACCAAGCACCCCACCCCACTGCCCAAGCCACCAGCACCCCACCCATCCCCACTGCCCACGCACCAGCACCCCACCCCACTGCAGGGTTCAACATTAACTTTTTATTCACTTAAAGAACATGCAGGCTAGTAAACTTGAGTAAAAACCACTACGGCCCTGACCTAATTTCACATAGCCCAGACCCAGACCTTGGTTATGAAAAACTTTTATTTAGAATAAGAGTGTGTCATCGTAGTGAATTCATAGATGCTGTTTCCTCGACGCTTTACAATCGCGCGGGCGCGAGTTCACGTGCAGCATTCGTAGTTCTACACGCCCTAGGGCAATAACGAAGTGCACTAGTTTATCGATCGTCTACTGGCGGCTGGCAGCAAATGCACGTTATTGTTTTCTTTGCCTAAGGGGTAGACCTGGTATCCACCACGCATATTCGCAACGTTTGCTAGACAATGTATCACGCTCTGCGACGAAAACAGTGCGGGCGCGAACCCGTTAGCAAGACAGAGTGACCTTTTAGTGCAATTATATAGACGCAATTCTAACACGACCAGCGCGAGGCTACTAGCGAACTACATGTGTTGTATTCGACCGCGACCAAGCATTATACCCCGACTAGGTCGGTCGGGACGTGGGTTAGTGTCGAACCCTGCCCACTGCCCAAGCCACCGAGCACCCCACCCACCCCCACCCACTGCCCAACGCCACAGCCCCCCACCACCCCCAACCCCCACTGCCAAGCCACAGCACGCCACCCACCCCACCCAGCCCACGCCACCTGCACCCACCCCACTGCCCCAAGTCACCAAGCACCCCACCCCACGCCACTGCCCACACAGACCGACACCCGCCCACTGCCCAAAGCCACCAGCACCCCACCACTGCCCACGCCACCGGCACCCCACCCACCCTATCCACACTTGCCCAAGCAACCAGCACCCCACCACCCCACACCCAGTGCCCAAGCCACCACACCCACCCACCCCAACCCACTGCCGAAAGCCACCAAGCCACCCCACCCCACCCCACTGCCCACAGCCACCAGCAACCCGACCCCACTTGCCAAGCCACCAGCACCCCCCACGCCCAAGCCACCAGACACGCTCACGCCACCCCACCCCCACTACACAATGCCACCGTCACCCCCACCCCACTGCCAAGCACCAGCACCCACCCACCCCACCCCCACGCATCCTTTCTCTCTTTTCTCTCTTGGCGTAGACGTTTACAAATTTAGTTACAACGTCACAACTCTTTTCCACCCGCTTATAATGTCTCTGAGTTTCTTTTTTCCGTATGTGCATCTGCGATAGCATTTTCAAAGCGTTTATAAGGTGTTTTCATCGCGTTTTCAGTGTTAGCTACTACATCATCTTTCTTTCTCTTAGCATTTATAAAGCATTTGTATTGCGTTTTTATTGCGTTTTTATCGCGTTAGCTACTACATCATCTTTCTTTCTCTTCGCGCTTGTGCGCACAGGTGCACCTGCGGCGGCACACGGGCGAGCGACCGTACGAGTGTTACGTCTGCGGAGAGCGCTTTATCCACCGCCGCACGTTCACGCTGCACATGGAGAAACACGCCGGCGCGGCGCCGTACCGCTGTGACGGCTGCCGCGCCGGCTTCCAGCTGAAGACGCAGCTGAAGGAGCACATCGCCGCCGCGCACGCCGTCGCCGCCGGCCCCACCGCGCACCGCTGCCGCCGCTGCGACGCCATCTTCGCGCTCGAGGGGTCGTTGCGCGACCACGCCGCGTCCTCCTGCCACTCGCGTGTCGGCGGCGGGCGGAAGCCGCGGTGTGAGGACAGCGACGGCGACGACGGCACCTCCCAGCCGGTCTCCGAAGAGCAGCCCGTCGATCTTTCAGCGCGCGGCGGGGACGACGCGACAACGCGGCTCGCGCGCCCGCCGGGTTTTGTGACGATCAACGGAGACGTCGTCGTTCCCGTGCTGACGCTGAAGCCGCCTGAAGAGGGCGCTGCAGCGCCGGCGGAGGCGGGGGAGTCGCCGCAGTTCCAGTGCAACGTGTGTCAGGCGCGCTTCCCGAGCATCAAGGACCTGACGATTCACGTGCGCGTGCACGTGCGCGAGGCCGTCGACCACAACGAGCAGCGCCCCCTGGGGGAGGACCCGCTCGCTGGACTCGCCGCCCTCTGCGAGGGTCAGGCAGCGGCGCCGGTGAACGCGGCCCGGGTAGAAGGCGCCGGCGATGTCGGGGAGCCGCCGGCGAAACGCGCCGTGAAGACGATGTTCAGCGCGGTGCTCGCGGGACAGGAGAGCGTCCGCGCGATCCTCACACGCCAGCTCGGGCTGCAGCAGCCGCCACCAGAGGGCGCCGTGCCCGTGAGCGACTCCATCTTGCAGAACCTTCCCGTCACATTCGCGCCTATGATGCAGGAGCGTCAGCCGTCGCCACGGCTACCGGCTCTCGTCGCTCCGCCGCCGTGGACCGCTGCGCAGGCGCCCTCTGGTGGTGAAGGACGCGTCGCCGATGCCCTGCCAACGATCGTCGCCGCGGTGACGTCGCGCCCACCACATGGCGGCGCCAACAACGTGTACCGTCCGCAACGACTGCTGCTCCCGAAGACAGCAGCGGGGGACGACGCGCACACAGGCGCCCTCTCACAGTTGATGGCGGGCGGCGGGCGGTGGAAGGGAAGCGCGAGCGTGCACGCCGCGGTGATGTGCCGCGCTTGCTGCAGGATGTTCGCCGACGAGCACGACTACGGCCGCCACGTCTGCCACCGGTCGCCGGCGGCAACGCGCGACGACGACGACGACAACGCGGGCTCCGATCCCGCACCTCCTCCTCGTCCGGCGGTCGCCGCCGCCGACGACGACGACGGGTGGCGCGTGCGGGAATTTCGCTCGGAAAGTGGCGACGCCGGAGTGGTACGACGCGCGCGGGAGTTGCGCGAGAACGCGTCCGGAGGGTCGTCACCGCGCGAGGGGAAGACTCCCGGCGGGAAGCGGGGGATGTGCGGCGTCTGCTGGCGCAGCTTCGCGTCGACGGCGGCGATGCGGGAGCACATGTCGAGCGCGCACGACGGCGTCTGCCTGTACGTGTGTGCCGCGTGCAACCTCGTCATCCCCGACCCGCACGAATTCGACGCCCACGTCGCCGCCTGCGCGTTGCCGCCGCCGCGCGCACTCTCCGCGCCTGCGATCGCGCTCTCCGCACCCGCGATCGCGCCGCCAGACCCACAAGCGGACGTGCTCGACCTGTCGCTGCGACTCGACGACGCGATCGCCTCCTCCTCCTTGCCCTCCGCGGGGCAGGGGGGCGGGGCGTCGCCGGCCGCGGCGGCAATGCTGTGCGGCGAGTGCGCGCTGTCGTTCACGGACAGACGGCAGCACGCGCTGCACGGACTCGTTCACCGCAGCATGCGCACGACGCCGCCGATGTGCGCCATCTGTCAGGCGGAGTTTGCGAGCTTCCGTTCGATGAGCCTGCACGTGCACCTGCACTGGGTCGGCGCGTGCCCGGCGTGCGGAGAGGCGTTCTACGACCGCGCCGCGTGCGAGGCGCACATCGCCGCATGCCGCAGCCGTCGCCACGACGACGAGCGTTTCGGCTGCTCGGCGTGCGGCCTCGAGTTTGTGAATCGGCGCGGCCTGGCGACGCACCTGCACAAGAAGCATTGCAAGACGGCGTGCGGGTACTGCGGACGCTGCTTCGCGGACGCGCAGGAGGCGAGAGCGCACGCGCTGTCGTGCGACGGCCGCCGCCGCCTCTCCCCCGCGCCGCACCGCGCCGCCGTCGCGCCCGTCGTTGCCGCCGCAGCCTCGGTCGTCTGCGCGGTGTGCCGCTCGCTGTTCTCCGCGCGCGTGCGCCGGGAGCAGCTGCGGGTGCACGCGCGCGCTCACGGCGCCGGCGCCGGCGGAGCGTTCCTCTGCTGCCTCTGCGGCGGGGACGGTGAAACGCGTGACGCTGACACCATCACGCGGCACGTCGCCGAGGCACACCCGGCAACGCTGGGCTCCATCGACGACGGAGGCGGCGGCGGCGGCTTCGTTGCCGACACGGCGGCGTCGAGGGTCGGACGGTCGTCAGGCGGTGGCGGCGTGCGAACGCCTGACTCGACGGTGACAGCGGCGGCGGCGGGGGTCGCAGGGGGTTGGCCGTCGCCACCAAGCGTCGTGCGCGGTCTGCTCAATGCCTCGCGGCCGCGGCTAGGGGTCGGGGTCGCCGATCCCCTTGTCTCGGTGCGCGTTGTCGCCTCGGGTCACGCCGCCTCGCATCCTGCCATCTCATATGCCTCGGTCTCGCATCCCACCGTCTCATATGCCTCAGTCTTGCATCCCACCGTCTCATATGCCTCAGTCTTTCCTCCCACCATCTCGCATGCCTCAGTCTCACATCCCACCATCTCGCATGCCTCAGTCTCACATCCCACCATCTCGCATGCCTCAGTCTCACATCCCACCATCTCGTATGCCTCTGTCTTGCCTCCCACCGTCTCGCCTCCCATCATCTCTGGTCTCGTCGTTCCGGGAGTCTCGCCCCTCGCCGCCTCCGCCCCCGCGGCTGCGCCGTCGCCGGCGGCGTTCCCATGTGCCGACTGCGATCATTCGTTCGCGTCAGCCCGCGAGCTGACAGCGCACGCGCTCGACCTTCACGCGACCCCCGGCGGTAGCGTGCGCTGCAACCTGTGCCGGGAGCGGCTGAGGGACGTGCACGAGTACGTCGCCCACCTCGCCGCTCACGTCTACCCCTGCCGTGTCTGCGAGCGCCAGTACTGGACGGCCGCAGACCTGCACGCCCACCTTCAGCTCGCGCACACAGGGGGCGCTAGCCGTCCAAATACGAGCGTAGGTGGCGCCGCCGACGTGAAGACAGAGGTGCAGCACTCAGATGCAGAGGGCGCCGCCGAAGTGAAGCCGCATCTGCCGTTCGTGAACGTAGAGGGCGTCGCCGCTGACGATGACTGTCGAGCGAATCTTGTGCGTGCAGATGGCGCCACCACCAACGACTGGCATGGAAGACATGTGAATGTAGAGGGCGCTGCTTCCAATGTGAAGTTCACATACATCGGCCTGGCTGATCTAAAGACGCGCCTTCGGCCTGGGCTCGTAGAGGGAGCCGCTGTAGATTTAAAGACGCACCTGCAGTTAGCGCGGATAGATGGCGCCAACGTGATGCGCGCCCACGCCTACCGTGAGAATCTGCCGCTAGAGGGAGCTCCCGCGAGAAGCATGGAGCGGAACCCACCTTCCGTCGTCGTAGCGACGTCAACCGAGAGTTGGTCTCGCAGCGTCGCCTCGGAAGCGATCAGAACCCAGGTGGCGCCGGTGGCGGCGGCGTTGACGGCCAGCGCCGCGTGCAGGTGCTGCGAGTGCGGGGAGCTGTTTCTGAGCGCGGACTCCCTACGCTCGCACCTCTCTTCGCACGGCCTGCTGCCCTGCACCTACTGCGCGGCGGTGTTCCGAGACTGCTCCCTCCGCGCTTCCCACATAAGTAGCCACCACCGGGAGGCTCTGCTGCCGCCGCTGCTGCCGCCGCGGGTACCTTTCCAGCGCGCGGCGCCGCTTGCGTGCCGGATCTGTTGCGAGGTGTTTGGGAAGGCGGAGGTGCTGCGGCTGCACGTGCGCAATGCGCACGGCCTTCCCGCGTGCTGCGGGCAGTGCTGCCGCGGGTTCGCGACCGCGGAGGCGCTAGCGCGGCACGTCTGCCTCGGCCCGACGTACGCGTGCAAGATCTGCTGCCGCGCGTTCCCCAGCAACGAGATGGCCGACAGCGACGTGCCCGTCTGCGGCTCCTGCTACCCCGAGTACGCTCACGCGAGCGCCGACGACGGTGGCGCCCCCGTGACGTACGAGTGGCGGGAGCGGTCGGTGGAGGCTGCGCGGCCGGCGTACTACGAACGCGAGGCGGTCGCGCGGCTGACGGTCGCCGCGGAAACGCTGCGGCGCGGGGCCGAGGCGTCGTTGTCGTTGTCGGATCGCTGCGTCGCGTGCCAGACCCCGCTCCCCGGCGCGCGCGGTGCCGCCCCGCCGGTCTGTGCTGCGTGTCTCGATGCCGCGGCGCGCCGTCCCTGCATCGTCGATGCTGCCACCGTCCCCAATACGCGCGCCGCGCGAGAGAGATCGCCTCCAAGCCGTGAGACGCCGCTGCCGCCGAGGAGGAGGAGGAGGAGGAAGCCATCCGAGGAGAGGCCTCGAGAAGAGGAGGGGAGGATCCCGTCGCTGGTGACGGGACGGAAGGAGACGCCGCCGAAGAGGAGGAAGCCATCCGATGAGAAGCCTCGAGAAGAGGAGGGGAGGAGCCCGTCGCTGGTGACGGGACGGAAGGAGGCGCCGCGACGCGCGCAGGGGAGGACGCGGAGGGAGTATGCGTGTGAGGTATGCGGCGCCACCTTCCCGCGCGCGCCCCAACTCGGTGCACACTACATCGAGTCGCACCAGGACGACGATGACGACGACGACGACGACGACGAGGGTGGTTTGGACGTTGCCGCCAACGTCGCAGGCGAGGGAGCCGCGAGGGAGGGAGACTCCAACGCGCGGGGAGGGTCGTTGCCCCCTTCTCCGGGCGGGTCGGTGGGCGAGGGTTGCGGCGGCGGCGGCGGTGTGCGGCCCGTGGAGGACGACCCGGCGTTGATGCTACCCGCGCTGTCCATGCTGGCGACGGTTGCCATCAAACAGAAGCAGCTGGACACGACAAAGCCGGACGCCGATCCCCCCGCTGCCGCCGCCGTCGCGCCGTGCGATGGGGGCGCCACCGCAGCAGTCGACCCTCGCGGCGCGGCTGAGAGCGGCGGCACGTTGGGCTCGAAAGCAGCGGCCGTCGTCGTCGCCGCAGTTACGGTCGAGTCCGGCGGCGGCGGATGCAAGCGAAAGAAGTCGTCCGCGGCGACGACGATGACGAGCAGGAAGCGGCGCTCGGTCGCCACGGCGACAGCGGTGAAGCCCGAGCTCACCGACTCGGACACGGAGACGATCCCGTACTGCGAGCAACAAGAGGACGTCTCTGGCGAGCGCAACATCTTCGAAGCGCTCGTCGCCATGCAGGACTTCAAGACGCTCGCGCCGACATCGTCGAGCGGCGCCCCCTACCCCCGCGGAAGCCCGAAGCCCGACGTCTCGTCTACGTCGCTAGGGGGCGCCGGCGGTGCGCGCGACGTCCAGCGCGAGACTGCCGTCGCCGACTCGACGTGCGCGGGCGACGGCAGTGAGACAGCATCGCCAGGTGGCGCCTACGGCGTCGGCTACTGCCACGTGTGTCGGTTGGCGCTGCGCGGGCGCGCGGAGGCATCGCGGCACGCCGCGCGGCACCGGCTCGCCCGCACGCACGACTGCGCACGGTGCGGCGCGTGCTTCACGAGCCGCGACTGCTTCGTGACGCACACGCTGCGGGAGCACGCCGCGTACCGGCCGCACCGCTGCGACGTGTGCGGCGTCGCGTTCTGCCTCGCGCGATCGCTCGGCGAGCACGGGCGGCTGCACCCGCCCGCGGCATCGTCGTCGTCGCGGCAACCGCGGACGCGCGCCGCCTCGCGGCGCATTTTGTACGCAAGTCGGAATTCCGACGGAAGCCGGAGTGTGGACGCGAGCCCCGGGTCGGAGGTGGGTCGGAATGCGGAGGAGGCCAGGAACGAGGGAGCGGAGTCGAGCGACGACAGCCTGCCGAGTCTGGAGCTGATGCGTGACGACGCGGCGGCAGGCGGGGCCGCGGGCGGGGCAGACGATCGTGCGGCACGCGCCGACAGCTCGATGCCAAAGCCCCTGGTGGCAGCGATCAGCGGTGCAGTCGCCGCTACGACGACGACGATGACAACGGCTTTGCCGACTAAGAAGATGGACGGGGTGGATGTTAATCCGGCGGTGAAGGATCGCTGAGTGGTCGGGTCGCCGGAGCGATTCTCAAACGGCCATCGGGAAAAAATGCCGAATGTTTTCTTGGAAGAGAAGAGTAAAAGAAAGTCCTGAGTCTTGAAATTGGTCATGAGGGCGGAAAAGGTCTGAGACCGAGTGGTTTCAGAAGGAAGCTGGCTTGAGGATGATTGTTCGAACAGACTCAGAAGAAAGGCCGAGTAGTTTCAGAAGGAAGAATGGTTAAGCGCGGTGCTTTAACTCGTTCTGACGTTCCAGTTGTAACGTACAGTCGCGTCGGTGGTTGCACGAAGAGAGAGAGAGAGAGGTGGGCTGACATATTTAATCTAGAGTTGCGTAGAAATGACGAGTCATCGCGTCGCTGTTTCCATGCGGAAAAAAAGTCCAGCTGACATTATTAGTCTGATCACGAAGAAATGTCGAGTCATCGCGTATAGGTGGTTTTGTCGAGGATCGACTGTTGATGGATGATTCACGAACCGGTCTCGGCGGTAAAACTGCGGAGTCATCGCGGAAGTAGCGCTTCTCTACAACGAGTCTTAGTTCGGTCTCGGAAAAACGACGTCTGAGATTCAGACGTTCATCCTCGCAGCAGTTGCCGCCAGGCTCATGTTAAGGGAGGGAGTACACGCATGCGATTACGAAAAAGGAGCGGTAATGAAGGAGATGTTGCCCATTTTGGTTTATCGTCGCGTGGGGTCGCGCAGTAATTGCACATGGGAATGTTGGAGCGATTGTCTTTGGTAAAATTTCTGAACCTTTAATCTATATCCACGAAAAGGTGCTACCACAACGAAATGCCTCCATGTGAGTTTGACCAGACTAGAACGCATACTTAGACTAACAGCAGGATATTTTCTACATGTTTGCATGCAGAGCCTACTTATTATATTTATGAAATATATTTTCTACCGAGTGTATTGCCTTAATTGATTTTTAACACTTTTGTATTCAATGGTGATTGATTGGCGAACGTCTTTGAGTTCTTTATAAGGAATGTTTAATCTTGAATTATCAGTCAGTTTCGGAATGTTATGACGTTTTTTGTGACGTAGTGATATCTATGTGGTCGAAAATAGATGGAACTAGTTTTATCTATTTGTAATATGTTGCACGTGAGTTTTGATTACGTGACATAGTAACTTTATCGTTACTCATAATTTAATTCGCGCGAGTATGAAATATATATTAATCTTGTGTTGTTTTATACGGTATCGCAACGTATTCGCTATAATTTTGCAGTCTGCGTCATTTGTTGTGATTTTTTCCAGCGCGCGAAAATGTATGATCGTGCGTGATCACCTGTCGTACTACATTCGAGAACTCGTTGTTTATTTTCCTAATGTAATTAGTGTTTACAGATACCGAGCGAGACTCGTTGAGCTTTTATCATTGTTGCGCGCGTGTGATTCTTGTGCTGTCTATATTTTGTGCGCGTGGAGTATAGCTTTTTTTTCTATGTAACGAGCGACCGCGCCACAGTTTGTAAAGTATTTGCATCGCGAACACAGTGTCAAATGCGCGTGGCAAGCATGTCGTGATTCTATGCTACACCCTCTTACTGCGAACATATCTATACTCGTGTGCGTGTTATGGATATATATGTCCGTGATCTTTTTCGAGTCTAACGTCGACCTAGGTAGTTCTCCGACCCGCCTGCGGTCGAATAAGGAAAGTGCTGCGTGGGTGAAGCCGCTGCGATGTAGAGCCAGTAGTTATACCAATGATCTATCTATCTATATATATACTATATATATATATATATATATATATATATATATATATACTATATATATATATATACTACATCTGTTGCGGGGGTTGCGTAGCGACGTCTGAGTTGCATAGTTCATCGGTTCGACTGTACGTATATCACTCGTGGTGATCGTGTAATTTATTCGCGTACGGAAACGTAACCTTACGTACGTGTTATTAGTGGCCGTCATTGCCGTGCGTACGTGGCGCGCGGCGACGTGTGACGACCGTTCAGTGGGAGGGAAATCAAAAGAAGGTGTGCCAGTAAAATACACAGCGGGTTACGTCGATATTGATATTTTACCTTTGGTTAATATATCCGCATACAAGGATAACACGTTGTAATTCTGATTTCGCTAATATGTTGACATCATGTCGTGCTCATGGGACGACCCTGTGATACCCACGTCTGTAATTCTGTGTTATAATTTCTCTGTATATACACGCGTGCACGTGTGTGTATGCGTGTATGTGCGCGACCGTGTACGCACCCATGTGCCTAGATCGTGTATATAGATATGATCAAGAGCTAATAATACCTGTATAGTGTATAATATACCTGTATAATGCGTTATTAGCTCTTGATATCTGTATAGCAATCACACGTAGTATCGTGAACACATGTTTACATATATATTTTCATGATGTATGTTTATGATAGTATTAATATAGTGGCTATATCTAGAGTACCTCCATAAAGAGTAGTTAGTACCTCCATCTTTATGGTACCTCTATCTTTATGGTACCTCCATCTTTATGGAGGTACTCTAGCTATATCTATTGCCCACTCGTGATATTATGTCTTTAAGACGTCCATAGATTAAACAGTGGAAGATTCGATCGCGTGTTATTGAGAACTGTCGTGTGTTTTAGCGTTGCCGCGGCGTGCAGGAATTGCGTTAGATGTCCTCGCACAGTCACTGCAGTTGAAATCGCTGATATACGTTCCTATATAGTACCACGAACACGCTACTGTACTATACTTATATAGAAGAGGATAATACTTGTATTTGTAGAGTTGATTATTATAAGTGGGATCCTCTCTTGATACGTATACACATGTAGCGTACAAGTGTCCATGCCAGCACAATGAAATTGAATACACACGCGCGCGCGCCCACACACGCGCACGCACACGCACGCGCGCTCGCTCATGGCGCTACCACCAGCACTACACTCAGCAAGTTGTCAAGTCTTAAAACTCACTTCGCATGCTGTTGACATCAGGATATTGGTAGATCCATTCTCGGTACTACACAGAGGTAGAATATAATTTACAGTATTATTATATATTTATATACGCAGTTGTATATTATATTCTCCGATAGTAGGTACAGGATGGTAGATAGGTATATAGGCCTAGGTATTGGAAGGTAATAAAATTATGCCATACAAGTCATCAGAAATGATATGAGTTGTCCTTGTAGTTAATTTGCTTGGAAACCGTAAAGAAATTACCACTGTGTATAAGTACTGCATTCAAGTTGTGCGACTTTGGCCATGTTTGCCATTAACCTGAAAATAAGTGAAATCACAATTATTGTAAAAAGCATCATTGACAAACGGTTTTGTTGCCTATATAATTTGAAAGAAAATGAAATTTTTCTATTCTATAACCTAAATAAAAAACTATTGACTAAACAATTATGCATATATTATTATTATTATTATTTATTAATGTAGTTAATTATTCTTTCTTTTATGAAATAACACGTGACTGCGTGTGAACATATAAGGGAATCAGGGAATGCCGGGCGGGGGTTATGAGTTATGCGATTGCGGAGGGCGTAGGAACCAAGGGAACTGTAGTTAGGAAGTTGGCGCGAAAGTTAGCGGGTGTGCGTGTGGGTTAATTAGTAGAGAGCGGTTGGGTGAGAGCGTTGGCGGAGGAACGGCGAAGCGAATGATTGTGTAGCAGCCGAACGCGAAGGAGTAGAAGCATTATACCGTGCCAGTGTCACCGTTAGGTGAAGGGGGATTGTGCAGGGAGCGAGCAGTAGTGACTGTGATTGTGGCGTCAGTGGGCGGTGCCCGCTGTTTGCGAAGGCAGGGGCGTGTACAGGGGGGGGGTCCAGGGGGTCCGGACCCCCCCTGCTAGCGCAGAAAACGCATCTAAGGGGGTCTAATTTCAAATTTTTTTCAGACCCCCCTTTCGCGTGCTCGCAAGTTTGGGTTACGGTTCCTGTACACAAATCCTGTACACGCCCCGGCAAGGGGGAGGACAGCCGGTGTATACTGTGAGAGTACAGCGGAGCGATAGTACGGTGACCAGCGTCGGTGATGAGTCGGGAAGCTGGTGGAGTGGGGGGGGGGGCCTGCGTGCCGCCGGACAGGGACACGGTCGTAGGAGGCCGAATAAATGATGGAGGTACGGCCTCCCGTCAAGGAATAACTCATTGTTAGTTGTTTCTGTGGCTACGCAGCAGTGCGTGACTCCGTCCGTCCCTACGCGGTCCCGATACGAACCCGGGGTCGGTAACGGGCCTTGTGGGTGAGCGGCACTGGGTGAATACAGGCCAACCGAACACAACACACCAAAAACCGTTACCCTAGCGAAGGTATAGTTTGCAGGGACTCAGTTCGAAATAGCCATTGTGAAACCAGAAATATTCCCAACTACTATACCCCTCTTTACTCTTTAATTATTTCTTGAACGCAAAAAACGTATTTTACGCAACCGTTGTTCTGACCGCAAAATTGCTCACGGTCGTGATTGTCGCCCACCCTAGCGGAGACCGTGGGAACCAGCGAAAAATAAGCCCTCTGTTCTAAGCACAACAACCGTGGCGCCATGATGCCGCCAGTGACTCACTCGTGTTAAAATTCTGGGAATGTTGTTCTGCCGCTGTTTTCTTCACACAAGTTAACGCTGGTTTAGTTGGTATGACGCCGTTTTTGTGAAAATATTTAAACTTTTGCTGGTTTATGGCAAATTGGGTGCGCTTTCATAATAACGTTAAACTTAGTTGAAGTTGATCAATGTTTGTTTACATAAATAATCGTCGCTATTTGAATACCGCTATATTCTCACAGGCACTTGGAGCGTTTCAATAAAATATAATGCTAAATAAATACGAAATCTATTTACTACCAAAGTCTTACTGTTTCTCTACTCTCTTTCACCTATTATTGCCGACAATTTCCTGTAAATGCCGTCCAAATGCTCATCTGCAACATGCTGACTGCCGCACGCTAGCTCAGTAGCTGCTGCACACTGACACATAAATAATAATAAATATAGCAGGTAGGAAAGCGTGCTGCCAAAATTCGGTCGACGCTCGCTTGATTCCACACGAATACAACACAAATATTCCACTATTCTACTCCATCTTTGTTTCTATGTGAAGGATAGTGTTCACTTGTTATAAAAACATACCGTCTGTGTTCGTAATCAAGCTGTGTCACTCGAAATCACACAGCCTGACGAAATTCTCGCGTTCGCTCCCGTTGCGCAGTTTATGTAAATGGCTGCAAGTACAGGGTCTATAGGCGGCGCACTGCATTTTTGGAAACTACCACGCTGCTTTCCCACTCCCGTACGACCCTCGTCAAAGCCGCCAGTGGAGCGTTGCAATAATGCGGTGCAAAAATTAGGTCACGAAGAGCGCCGGTGGGTGTTTCCTGATTCCGACAGCCATTTACATAAACTGTGCAATGGGAGCGAACGCGAGAATTTCGTCAGGCTTTGTGTGATTTTGCGTGACACAGCTCTGTTACGAACACAGACAGTGTTTTTATAACAAGTGAACACTGTCCTTCAAATAGAAACAAAGATGGAGTAGAATGGTGGAATATTTGTGTTGTATTCGTGTGAAATCAAGCAAGCGTCGAGCGAATTTTATCAGCACGCTTTCCTACCTGCTATATATTTATGTGTCAGTGTGCAGCAGCTAGCGTGCGGCAGCCAGCGTGTTGCAGATGAGCATTTACAGGAAATTGTCGGCAATAATAGGTGAAAGAGTAGAGAAACGTACATTAAGACTGGTAGTAAATTGATTTCGTATTTATTTAGCATTATATTTCATTGAAATGCTCCAAGTGCCTGTGGCTATTCTCTGTTCATGTCATCAGTCTTAAAAAGTCCCCGTCTGGAAATCCAAAGTCCTGAGTTTGAACATTATGATTTCTACACGATATCCTATAATAGTAAAATCTACACAAAATAGGCAGTGCTGCTCAAAAGTAGTCTCTGAGTGGAGATAGGCTGCTGCTGGCTTTTTCCAAAACTCATTTATTAACATGGATACAATAATGTATGTAACCCAACACAAGAGTTGGTGTTCCCTAGCTCTAGTACTATAGCGCTTCGCTCTGCCGCAGGGCTATAGAACATTCTATGTTGAATCCTGTCACTTTTTCTGCGCCCACTGGTCCCACAAAAAATGGCTCACAAAACGCAAAACGATCAGGCTTTTTACAGGCATAATAGGCCCATTGATTATGCAATTTTAACGAATGCTAGAGTAACTGGCACCTTGTGTAGTTAATAAGTACATTACCTTATAGCCAAACGCGTATTTAGCCTGGGATTGCATGTACACACTGAAACATTTAGCACAGGCCTTACTTGGACAAGTTTGATCAATGTAGGATCAAATTTGCAGTCTGTACGGGGAATTTGTTATAAAGAATATCCTACGTGGTTTTTTTACTGGAGGTTATAAATATAATCCAATGTGATTGGTTTGGTTACAAAGGAAAAACGTAGGGGTGGGAGCATTCCTACTTACGTTTAGTTTAGGACCTTTGTGCACATGTGATTTGGTAAGGACTAAGTTCTAGTTAACTTTGGGTTTTACTACTTGGCTTTTAGTAGAGACCAGAAAAAAAGCAAAAGTCATCAAGCTATCCACACGGGCAGTTGTGAATGGAGTGAGCGAACGTTTAGTGGCATTCGTACCTCGCCCGCGCAACGCTGGCGGCTCCACCCCCGCTCACCATGGAGATTACGACACAGAACAGCCAGATGGTGAACATCGCCAACAGCACGCCAACGTCGGCCGACGCGTGCATGAGCATCGTGCATTCGCTGATGTGTCACCGCCAGGTAGGACATGTAACAACATGAGCATCGTGCATTCGCTGATGTGTCACCGCCAGGTAGGACATGTAACAACATGAGCATCGTGCATTCGCTGATGTGTCACCGCCAGGTAGGACATGTAACAACATGAGCATCGTGCATTCGCTGATGTGTCACCGCCAGGTAGGGCATGTAACAACATGAGCATCGTGCATTCGCTGATGTGTCACCGCCAGGTAGGACATGTAACGACGGGCTGAACTGCCATCCGTCATTGGGGGAGGGGGGGTTGTCCCGATTGCGACGCGTGAGCCGGCAGGGTTAAATGTAGGGTACGCTTCTTGTTTTTATGTTTACGTTCCTTGTTTTCTGTTTGCTTTCTCTGTTTGTGTTTATGCTTCTTGTTTTGCGCGCATTCCTAGTTTTATGATCCTGGTTTGCATTCAGGACCCATGTTTGTGTTTACACTTTTGTGCATTTGTGCTCTTTGTTTGTGTTTACATTCTTTATTACTGTTTGTGCTTCTTGTTTATGTTTATGCTCCTCGCTGGCATCTATGCTCCTCTCATTCATGCTCCTCGCTTGCATCTATGCTCCTCTCATCCATGCTCCTTGCTGGCATCTATGCTCCTCTCATTCATGCTCCTCGCTTGCATCTATGCTCCTCTCATTCATGCTCCTCGCTTGCATCTATGCTCCTCTCATCCATGCTCCTTGCTGGCATCTAT
>NW_014577123.1:427747-436726 GCF_000485595.1 Priapulus caudatus | reverse complement strand
ACATGTAACAACATGAGCATCGTGCATTCGCTGATGTGTCACCGCCAGGTAGGACATGTAACGACGGGCTGAACTGCCATCCGTCATTGGGGGAGGGGGCGGGGTCCCGATTGCGACGCGTCAGCCGGCAGGGTTAAATGTAGGGTACGCTCCTTGTTTTGTTGGAGTTACGCTCCTTGTTTTTATGTTTACGTTCCTTGTTTTCTGTTTGCTTTCTCTGTTTGTGTTTATGCTTCTTGTTTTTGCGCGCATTCCTGGTTTTATGATCCTGGTTTGCATTCATGACCCATGTTTGTGTTTACACTTTTGTGCATTTGTGCTCTTTGTTTGTGTTTACATTCTTTATTACTGTTTGTGCTCCTTGTTTATGTTTATGCTCCTCGCTGGCATCTATGCTCCTCTCATCCATGCTCCTTGCTGGCATCTATGCTCCTCTCATTCATGCTCCTCGCTTGCATCCATGCTCCTTGCTGGCATCTATGCTCCTCTCATTCATGCTCCTCGCTTGCATCTATGCTCCTCTCATTCATACTCCTCGCTTGCATCTATGCTCCTCTCATTCACTCACGCTCCTCGCTGGCATCTATGCTCCTCTCATCCATGCTCCTTTAGGAGCATAGATGCAAGCGCTTGCATCTATGCTCCTCTCATTCATACTCCTCGCTTGCATCTATGCTCCTTGCTGGCATCTATGCTCCTCTCATCCATGCTCTCATTCATGCTCCTCACTTGCATCTATGCTCCTCTTATTCATGCTCCTCGCTTGCATCTATGCTCCTTGCTGGCATCTATGCTCCTCTCATCCATGTTCCTCTCATTCATGCTCCTCACTTGCATCTATGCTCCTCGTTGGCATCTATGCTCCTCTCATTCATGCTCCTTGCTGGCATCTATGCTCCTCGCATTCATGCTCCTCGCATTCATGCTCCTCGCATTCATGCTCCTCGCTGGTATCTTTGCAGGGCGGCGAGTCGGAGAGTTTCGCGAAGCGCGCCATCGAGAGCCTCGTGAAGAAGCTGAAGGAGAAGCGTGACGAGCTGGACAGCCTCATCACGGCGATCACGACCAACGGCCAGCACCCGAGCAAGTGCGTGACGATCCAGCGCACGCTAGATGGACGCTTGCAGGTGAGTGGGCAGCGGCGGGAGAGCCGACGGCGCTATTCGGAGTTAGTGGTAGAAGCAGTGGATGTAGCAGCAGCAGTAAGAACAGTAGCAGCAGCAGCATTAGCAACAACAGCAGCAATAGCAGCAGCAGCAGTATCAGTAGCATCAGTATCAGTAGCAGCAGTAGCAGCTGTAGAAGCAGCAGCAGCAGCCGTATCAACAACATCAATAACAGGTGCAGTAATAGTAGTAGGAGCAGCAGCAGCAGCAGCAGTAGCAGGAGCAGCAGCAACAACAGCAGCAGTCAGTGGTAATATTAGTTGTAGAAAAAACGAAAAAGCGATATATACAGTACACAATCTATTATCCGAAATTCTGAAAACCGAAAGTTTTTTCGTGGAGGTCGTCTGCACACCAAAGCTCGCGTTTGGCTGCACAAGGTTCACTGCAGAGATATTAATGTGTTTGTCATTACTCATATATATTGTACTGTATCGGTACAGCACTTGGCCTCTTGAAAACTTGGGTTTTAGTACTGGCTAGTTGCATGATATACGGTACGTATATCCAGGGGTAGAAATTAACTTCTGAACAAGGGAGTCCAACGGCTCTAAAAACGAGGGAGTTCGCAGCAAAATGAGGGAGTCCGCAGTCTGAAGTTCAAAACTAAAGTGGTTAACAATAACGCATGTGCTTATTCTGAAGATTCATGTGGTTGCACGTCTGCCAAATTTTCTTTGGACATTTGCTGAAAAAATACAGTAATACCGCGAGGCTGTGCTCTGGAACGAACTAGCTAGTATATAGCAGAATTTTCAGCGAATCACACGGACTTCTGCATATGTCAAATTAGGGGATCCGACATTAAATCGGAGTATTTGACTCCGGACTCGCGTTAATTTTGCACCCTGTATATCTGTCCTGTACTGCCATTCCGAAATCCGAAAAATTCCGAATTGCGAAACGTGTCTGGTCCCAAGGGTTTCAGATAATAGATTGTGTACTGTTCTACATAGCCGATTACATTTCTTTCGATTTGTTCACACGTCGATATTAACCGATAACCACAACTAGACGAGGAGATACCAACGCTGTGCGCAATTGCCACTGCCACAGATAAATAGAGAAATCTACAATTTTTTTTTCGTTTACCAATCACCACTGCTATCGCCACTGCAATCACCACTGCAATTGCCATTGCAATCGCCACTGTCACAGGTAGATGGAGAAATCTACGGATGTTTTTGCGTTTACGTGTCAGGTGGCCGGCAGGAAGGGCTTTCCGCACGTCGTGTACGCGCGGCTGTGGCGCTGGCCCGACCTGCACAAGAACGAGCTGAAGCACGTCAAGTTCTGCCAGTACGCGTTCGACCTGAAGTGCGATAGCGTCTGCGTGAATCCGTACCACTACGAGCGCGTCGTCTCGCCCGGCATCGACCTGTCCGGTCTCACGCTGCAGCACACGTGTGAGTCTGTCTCCACGATCCACGATACGCGAGATGCGGTGACCGTTGATGTACTACTAATCGTTCTGGTTAGCCGGGCGTGGGGTAGGCAGGGGGGTGGGGTGGGGATGGGGTAGGTGTGGGGGTGGGAATGGGGTGAGGTGGGGTGGGGTGGTGGGGATGGATGGGGTGAGGTGAGGTGGGGTGAGGTAGGCGTGGGGTGAGATGGGGATGGGGTGAGGTGGGCTGTGGTGGGAATGGAGAAGGTGTGGGGATGGGGTGAAGTGGGGTGAGGTTGGATGGAGTGAGGTGAGGTAGGTGGGGTGGGAATGGGGTGAGGTGGGGTGGAAGAGGCATGGGGATGGGGTGGTGATGGGGCAAGGTGGGTGGGGGTGGGTCGAACTGCTCTCCGTTGCGAATGTAAGAGCGCCAAGGAACTGTGGAAACTGCTGTGGTCATGCTGTCGGGCACCAGGTGGAACTTACTGAGGGCAGGACTGGCTGAATCAAACATACAATCGAACAGATTGAAAGTAGAATACGCCGAATTGAGTGCGTCGGCATGTTTCTTTGTCGCGGTTTTCTGTTTTCTCACAGATGATTGTCGATGATCTTACCAGTCCCGTAGACCTACCCTGTGTGACGGAGACAAATTTCACGCCCTGTCTAGCTTCACCGCATATTCCATTCCGACTTCATTTTATTCCGATGCCATTCTGATCCTTTTCTTTGTTCGCGTACTTATCGTGACTGAGTAAGCTGGGCCGGTGGGACCCGTTGTCAGTAACAGTTATTCTTAACATTAAAATTAATCTTAACATAAACTTTTTCTCATAGACTGTTGAAAGAAAGTTTTTATCATAGGCAATGTATACAGAGGTCCAGTCTACGAGAAAAAGATAACGCGAACGTTAAGACCAATATTGTTTATGCCCCCTCCCTCCCTCCCCCCCCCCCCCCCCCTTTCTCTCTCTCCCTCTCTCTCTCTCTCTCTCTCTCTCTCTCTCTCCCTCTCTCCCTCTCTCTCTCCCCCCGGTATCTCATCGTCGTGGCGACCGTCCGATGATCGTCTGTCGTGTTGTGTCCGCAGCGCCGCCGCAGCGTCTCGTCAAGGATGAGTTTTCGCACGAGTGCGTCACGGTCGACGGCTCGCAGGCGGGTCCGCTCGGAATGATGATGGACGCCGCTGGGCCATCGACGTCCACCTCCACCGTGCAGCATCCTCCGCAGCAGCAGCAGCATCCTCCTCCTCCTCCTCTGCAGCAGCCGCCGCCGCCGCAGCAGCAGCAGCCGTCGTCACAGCAGCAGCAGCAGCAGCAGCAGCAGGCGGGTTTGTCGAGTATCGAGCACTTCCCGATCTCGTCGCCACCCGGCCCGATGCTGTCACCAGGTACGCCGCCGTTCTCACGTGAGGTTGCGCCATCTACGCGTGCGTGTTCGCGCTGGCGCGGGGTGCGGGGCTCGTCCCTGTGGTCACGTCACATTATATTACTATATTACGTCGTAGAGGATTGGGGATTTTTTGTTTGTTTTTTTCGTGCATGTGTAGGAAATGAGTTGTTTCTGCCATCACTATATCATGTTGTATTATATTATACTATATATAATCGTAGACTTTGTCGCATGTGCGAGAGAAATACGTCATTTCTTCTATCTCTGTCATATTATATTATCGTAATGACGTCGTGCAGGTATTTGAATGTCATACGAGAGACTCGAAGGTTCGTCGCTTGCTTTGAAGTACGCTGCGTTCATACTGCGTTGATGTTATTGTTGTTGTTGCATGAGTATTTCATTAGTGTTCGTTGTGTCTTGTTTTGCAGGGCCTCTGACGGTTGTCTCACACTCCCAGTCAGGCGTGGGACCGGTTCACCAGCCTACCCCATCTGCAGCAGGGTCACAGGGTCACCACATCAACGCGCCCACCCCGCAGCCAGACGTTAGTGTTCTTATTGCTTAGCACGTAGTTTTAGCACGTTTGGCCCACGTAGTTCGCGCTGCGGTTGTGTTTCACTGGCTCGCAGGAATTTCACCCATCTTTCGGCGTCGTTGCGCTTGTTTGCGGTATTTGCAGTGGGTCGGGGGCTCGTGGAAAGAAACGTCGTGAAGTGTTAAGGCTGTCACGAGTGTAGGAAGTCGTACCTGACGTGCAAAAGATATGACATCCTAGACTTGACGATAACAACGACTATTTACAATGTTCAGGGTTCTTCCCAGGTGTTTAACGTATTTCGGTTCGAACATTCCTTCGAAGCTGAAGCTAATTTGCAACGTCTTTTAAATCATCTGAAATACTTTAATTGCCTTATCGACGTGCCTTAATTTCCAGCTGTGTTGACTATTGACAGTCCTAATACAGTCGTGCTGTTTTAACAGCTTGATGACGTACATCTCCTATCCTGTGTTTACGTGTGTATTAATGCCGCTTATGACACTTGTAATTGACTCCAATAGGAACAATGTCCTCCTGGACCCTCCCCCAGCTGTCCATGAAAGACGTGCCTTCTGAAATTCCTGGGAAGAACCCTGATGTTATCATTGACGCTCCCCTGCTTGAAACTGCTCACTCGCAGCCACGTTAAAACTCAAATAACGCGAAATATGCCATCTATTTCGTAATGAATAATTTATCCTGAAGCGAGTAAATAAATAATATCCTGAATATGAATCGGCGGACGTTCTTAATCGGGCAACGCCGACTTCGAGAGACGTTCTTGTGTTGCTGCGTGCCGTCAGTCTCGTGTCGGTTCTCGGAACCATTGTCTCATCAGCAGCCCATTGTTTCTTTCCTTGCAGGCGATTGGTCCGCGACCGGATGGCTTCACCCTTCCTCCCCAGGTCACACCCGGACCCCAGAGTCCTTCCAGCTTCAGTGAGTGTTTGGCGGATGTCGGGTTTTGGGGTTGAGGTTTGCGTAGTGCCTACACGCGTGCGCGAGTGTCGCACTGTAATCGCATCTCGCAGGGCCATTTACAAACGTTTTTTTGGGGGGAGGTGGGTGCTATGCAGACAGCGGTGCATGCTCTACGAACGTTTACGGCCGTGCGTTTTATTTGATGTGCACGTGTTGCTGTTCTTCTAGGTCAGTCGGAACGCGGTTTCCGTATTAGTGTGCATTGTTAATCGATGTAAGTCGATCATAAAACTGCGGTGACCGTATTGCATCGTACCAGCACCGTACGGTTTCAGTAACGATCCTTGAAATCTTAGCTCTCCCTTACAGTTACAGTAACGCATCTTCGTTAAGATCACACTGGCGGCTGCGTCGCATAGAATGAGTACCGTACGCTTTTCCCACTTAACGAATCTTCTTCGCGTCCCGTGGCCTTTTCGTAATGTTTTCTGATGTTTCAAAACTGGTGGCAATGCTGGGCTGCGCATCTACTGCACCTTTACCCTAACGAATCTAACTTCTTATAATCTGTCTTGCGAGTCATCTTCGTCATCATTCTCATCGTCTTGCGGTTTTCTTGCGTCGTTGCAGGTCAGTCTAGCATCATGTCGCCGCTGTCGCCCCTGTCGCCGCACTTCCAGCCTGTCGAAAGCTTCGGTGGCATCATGCAGCCCCCGAAGCCACTGCCGGCCCCGCAGCAGCAGCAGCAGCCGGCACCACCGCCGCCGGCACCCCCTGCGGTCCAGCCTGCGCAGTCCTCGCAGCAGCCACCACCGCCGCCTGCACAGCCACCGCAGCCGCCGCCATCACAGCCACAGCAGCAGTGCGACATGGCAAGCATAAGTAAGCATAAGTAATACGCGTAAGTAAGCATGAATATTGAAGCGTAACAAAGCACAAGTAGGTATAAATAATGTGCATGGGTAAGCATAAGTAATGATAATGAAAAGGGCTAAGCAAGAGTGAGTAATAAGCATAAGTAAGCTTAGTGAAAAAACACGAGCAAGCATAGGTAGTAAGAATAAGTAAGTATAAGTCATACTTATAGGCATGCTCTGTCTATGTATAAGTATACGCACATGTACTAGTTACTGGGTGTGAAGTCTATGCAGGCATCCATCTAATTTTATATTATTATTATTATCATCATTGCCATCATTAGTTGAAGAAGAATAAGGAAGAATAAATAAAAGTTAGCCTTTGTCTGCAAAAATATAATTGATAAAATACACCAGCAGAACGATGTAAAAATGCAAACTCCCTAACTCTCTGAATTTTAAAGGGATACAATTACCTAGAATTTTAGGGTATATTATGATAGTAAGTGCATAAATAATAGTATATACCTACAAATTTCTATCATCATGCACTCGTCATAAACATTTGTCATAAAACAACAATGAGTTTTTTCGAAATCTTAATTTTTGGCCGCTAACGTGACACCCTGCGATTGTGCTGCCACCCTGACAAACGTGCGCTTTCTGATTTATTTTGCACGTTACAGACGTTAGCGACGTTACAGACGTTGCACGTTACACATTACAGACCGAGGGCTAATCACAAAAGTGCAATTATATTTATACCTAACTGTTATTTAACCGAACGATTTTTATATTAGGACAAATATTTATCCATATTATAACTGATATGAATCTAAAAGTTGTTCATAAGATATTGCAATAATCCTTCTCCTCTTAAATTAATAAATTAGATTTAGACTATTATTAGACAATTAGCTATATTTTTTCCCAGATTGTGCATTTTTAAACAATGGTTTTGAAATAAATCCTTTAAAACTCACACTAATGGTACCTGCTCTCAGTGCAGGAGCTTGTATGTATTTGCCATTTGCTCTCGTTTTTCAGCGTCGTCTGGACCCATGTGGCCATCGTCAGGGAGCAGTACTCCCTCCTACACGCAGAGTGTTCGATCAACCCAACCCTATTACTGTAAGTGCAGTTGGGAAGGGACTGAGCGCGCTTGTGTGTGTGTGTGCGTGCGTGCGTGCGTGCTTGCATGCGTGTGTGTATGTGCATGCATACACGTGTGTGTGTGTGCGTGCGTGCGTGCGTGCGTGCGTGCGTGTGTATGTATGTGCATGCGTGTGCATTCATACACGTGTGTGTGCACTATATCTATATGGCTTTATCTATTTATCTGCCCATGTAGTAACCTGCTTGGTTGCCTGCCTACCAGTCTGCTTGAGTTGTTGCCTACAAACCTACCTACCTGACCACCTATTTTCCTGCCTGCCTTCCGGCCTATGATCTGTCAACTTGAATACGTGCCTGCGTCCTTCTCAATCTATCCTCCTTCCTGTATATCTATCGCACAGAGCGGTGAAGGCAGTGGTGAGAGCGTTATACGTAGAGTAATGCCAGCTGTGAATCCTCATCTACATCGTTACAGGGCAGCAGAACGAGAATCAGCTGCACCACGACATGAATCTGCAGCGATCGGTTTCGGCGCATCCCAGCCGGCCTGAGTACTGGTGCACCATTGCTTACTTTGAGCTGGACGTACAGGTTCGCATGGAGAGAGAGAGAGTGGGGAGGGAGGAAGAGAGAGACAGTGGGGAGGGTGGGAGAGAGAGACAGTGGGGAGGGTGGGAGAGAGAGACAGTGGGGAGGGAGGAAGAGAGAGACAGTGGGGAGGGAGGGAGAGCGAGAGACAGTGGGGAGGGAGGGAGAGAGAGACAGTGGGGAGAGAGAGAGAGTGGGTGGGGGGAGAAGGAAGGTGTAGGTAGAGGGAGAAGGATGGAGATAGGTAGAGGGAGGAGGGAGAGAGGTAGAGGGAGAAGGTGGGAAAGAGTTAGAGGGAGGAGGGAGAGATTGAGAGAGAGGGCAGGAGAGGTAGAGGGAGAGAGGGAGGGAGGGAGAGGAGGGATTCAGGAAAAGAAAGAAGGAGGGAGAGAGGTAGAGGGAGAGAGAGAATGGAAGAGGGGAAAGTAGAGGGAGATGAGGAAAGATGGCGGGAGACAAAGAGCGCTTGAGAGAGAGGGAGGGAGAAGTCGCATGAGAGGGAAAAGGGGAGGTAAAGTGGAATGGGGAAAGAGAAAGATAGTACGAGTAATGGAATAGAGATGTGAGAGAAAGGTAGAAATATATTTTTCTATTTTCAATTTAGTGTCACCAACTTATTTATTTTTATTTCGCTGGCAATCTCTCAGGTTGGCGAGACGTTCAAAGTTCCATCCAGTATTCCGTCGGTGACCGTTGATGGTTACGTCGATCCATCCAGCTTAGACAGATTCTGCCTCGGTGCACTGTCCAACGTACATCGCACTGAGCAGAGCGAGAAAGCCAGGTGATTAGCTTAATTACCTTAATTACTGGGACGTCGCTACGAGGTAGCAAGAGAGGGGTGTAGGTGTAGGTGTAGGTAGATGTGTACAAGATGGTGTTCTGTAGAGAATTTGTTTGTTTTTAGCTCATCTGACGTAGTCAGATGCAGCTTGTAGAATCGCATGATCGTGCGTGCGTGCGTGCGTCCATCCGTCCGTCCGTCCGTCCGTCCGTCCGTCCGTCCGTCCGTCC
>NW_014577123.1:425222-426767 GCF_000485595.1 Priapulus caudatus | reverse complement strand
GCCTGTAGGCTTGCGTAGGTAAATGGATGAGTGCTTACCTATTCTTGCAAATAGTTGTTGCTACTACGTACGATGGGAGCTTCCATCCTTAATCTTAAGACACTTAAACGTACGCGCCATCTCGTGGCAACTTTCATAACGATCCCAACGAACATTCCTTTGACAAGGTTCCTGATACCATCCCTGTGCCTTCCACTGTTTCGGCGTGTATGTGAACACAATTGGGACTAACAGGGTTTACTAGAATCTCACCACTCCACCACAGAGTCACCACAGTAGACGTTAGATGAGCGCTGTCGCTCCGCGACACTTGTTAATTGTTTTTTTGTCTAGAGAGTTAGTTACCTCCGCCAAGGAGGTTATGTTTTCACCCCTGTTAGTTTGTTGGTTAGTTGGTTTGTCTGTCAACAGGATATCTAAAAAAGTTATGGACGGATTTTGATGAAATTTTTTGTGGTAGATTTTGGTGGTGATCCGGATCAAGATTTAGATCCAGGAATTTTTTCAAGGATTTCTGTGACATTATTGTAACATTTGCCGTTACTAGACCCAATAGGTGGCGCCATGTATTAGCCGAAGCCATGTGCTTCCAGTTGCACTCTGCAGAGTCGAGCAACAATAGTCATAGAGAGTAGAAACAACGATATTGGGTGTACCAGCAAGATGGGGGGACTGTTACGCTGTGGCGGAGGTTTGCTATCTCCGATTGCTCTTGTTATCATCTATTTTCGTCACATTTTTAGCTCTCCTTGACATCTTCGAGATGAGCTTTTGCCATGGGGTGTCGTCCGTCCGTACGTTCGTAAACAGTTGTTACTCCTATGGGAGAGATGACAACGTCCTATTACGTTTATTTCGTCTAACTGGTCAACAACTCTACAATCATACCTATATATGTGTAATATTGTGTTTTAGATTCTTCGTTGCAGTAATTTGACTGGAATATTTTATTGTTTTTATTTGCGTGATATTCGAAAACCAAAATGGCGATCATTTAGGCGTAGCGCCATCTCTTGTCAAGATTTCAGATCTGAAACATTTATTTTTGCATCAAAACCTATGCATATATCATTATCAAGAGTATATAATGGGAGATATGCTATATAATGGGAGATATGCTATATAATGGGAGTTCTCCCATATATATACTCTTGCTTTATATATCCCCCCTCCCTCTTCTGTCACACCCAAGGTGAGCTACAGTGTCATTGACACTTTCATTTGATGTGTCTGCTGCCTGCACTTCGCAGTAGAGTGTGTCCAAAGGTTGTCACTCTGGTTTATCTTGTCTTTTTTAGCTCATCTGACATAGTCAGATGCAGCTTGTAGAATCGCTTGATCGTCCGTCCGTCCGTCCGTGCGTCCGTGCGTCCGTCCGTGCGTCAACAGTTAGGCACAAATCTTAACCGCTCGACGTACGGTCACGATATTCGGGTCGTTGGGGGGGATCGTCAAAACGAGTTGGGATGTCGAAGCTGGGGGTCAAAGGTCAAAGGTCAAGAGGTGTAAAATAAGGGGGAACATTCACTCCTTAACTTAAGGTAT
>NW_014577123.1:418351-424471 GCF_000485595.1 Priapulus caudatus | reverse complement strand
CCACTCCACCACAGAGTCACCGCAGTAGACGTTAGATGAGCGCTGTCGCTATGCGGCACTTGTCTGGTGGTAGGCGTTGGGAAAAGCGTAGCATCTGGAATACTGTGGCAAGGGAACCGTATGGATGCAGTGATGTCACGCCACGCTTTCAAGCTTTTCCTCTTCCGCTCATTTCAGGCTGCCCCGGGGGAATACAACGTGGCTGCTGTTACACCATCTCTCTCTGGTTTCAGACTTCACATAGGGAAGGGCGTTCAGCTGGAGTGTAGAGGCGAGGGAGACGTGTGGGTGCGGTGCCTGAGCGACCACAGCGTGTTCGTGCAGAGCTACTACCTGGACAGAGAGGCTGGCCGCGCGCCGGGAGACGCCGTGCACAAGATCTACCCGAACGCTTTCATCAAGGTACTGTTCGTGCGACCGGTCTGGCCGACCGAGATATGCTCCGATCAAATATTATTGCTCAAGCTAGACTGGTTTGTATGCGTTTTCCGCGTGCGCCCGTGCCAAAATGTCTATCTTGCACTTGTTTGCACTAACTGATTTTTGAATGCGGAATAAATGCGAAAATGAACGAGACCTGTCTTGTCTAGCAATGCCAAACAGCAACTGCTAAACACAAAACTGCAATCGTCAAAACGCGAAACGCCTGACCGAAAAAAACAGTCGAGCAACGACGGTGACGTGAGGTCGCGACCTTTCCCGATTAGGTGGCAGTGCTAACGCTCAGCTTCCCCCCGTTCGCAGGTGTTCGACCTTCGTCAGTGTCACCGACAGATGCAGCAGCAGGCGGCGACCGCGCAGGCGGCGGCGGCAGCGCAGGCGGCGGCGGTTTCTGGCAACGTTCCTGGCCCATCTAGTGTTGGCGGGATCGCTCCAGCAATCGGTAAGGGTGAGTCGACATCTAAGGAATACCCGGTAGATGTGCTCGCACCTCTCTGCACCTGTGTGAGTCTCTGCATACTAACAACGGGTGGCATCGCCTCCCCCCCCCCCCGGGAGAGTGATGTCTCTTCGTAGGGGGCGCCGGGGACGCAGGTCGATTCGCCGCGGGGGAGGTTGTGCGTCTTCGTGTTTTATTTGTAGGTGGTGGCGGGGACAGAACGTTACAAAGGATCTCATTTCGTGTGTCGAACCAAGGAGGAAATCAACGGATTTCATGTTTGTTAAACGCAAGGAAACTGTGTTGGGCTGTGAATTAATAACAATCACTGATGTTCTAGGTAACTGTAGCAACGAGGTTTTACATTCGAGCTACTAACCCCGCACTATGCTTGTGTCCACAAATCACACTGCATGTAAGAACCGCAATTCGCGTGGTCGGTTGATGGTTTTAACACATCGTTTTTGCATACGCAAACGTGACAGTTGTTTTTGTTTCACTGCGTTTGTTGTTCACAGTCGTGTATGTGCATTGGTGTGTGGCTATCCTAATAACTATTTTCCGTGTGTGATGTCGCTCTTTCCACATTAACAGGTATAGAGTAGCATGCTCACACATTGCGGTTTGAAGCGGGTGTCTGCGGTATTGACAGATTTGTGAACAAAGGCTGTTACGCGATTCTGCAGTAACTGATGTCACTTTCGATCATCGACTTCAGAAGTTCAGATGTTATGGCTCCATTTAAATGATTAATGCATTGCATCACTAGGTGGCATGTGAATACGCGAGTGCTCGGGCTATTTTTCCGTGCGCAGCGAGCGTGAATGCTGTTCTCATCGATAAATGATAGGTGGAGCCACGGAGAACGCGGCTCGATCGAATCGCTAACGTCGCAATCCATCGTTCGTCGTCCACGTTCCAAACGTACAGAATGCCGCAAAAAAACTAATAATTTGTTCTCGACGTTTCGGCGTGTTGACCGTCCAGGGGGAGCCACTCACCGCATCGTGTAAGGCCCGTAATTGGCGCCGCCGCGTTCCTTACTGGGAGCTGCTTACCGCGCCGCCATGTTAATGAGCGGTCCGGGTTAGCCCGCTGCGAGGGCGCGCCATTCTTCGTGCTGCCGCGTTAGCCCGCCGGGAGGCGGCGTCGCTCTCCGCGCCGTCGCCGTTAGGGGGCGACACTCACTCGCGTCATTTCAGGTCTGTCGGCGGCGGCAGGGATCGGCGTCGACGACCTGCGGCGTCTGTGCATCCTGCGGCTGAGCTTCGTGAAGGGCTGGGGCCCCGACTACCCGCGGCAGAGCATCAAGCAGACGCCATGTTGGGTCGAGATACACCTGCACCGCGCGCTGCAGCTACTGGATGAGGTGCTGCACACGATGCCCATCCACGGCCCGCGGCCCGTCGACTGATAGGGGGCGCCGCTGCACGCACAGGTAAGAGCGTGGGGTGTTAGGTGTTAGTTTGTGCATGCCTGCGGCCCGTCGACTGATAGGGGTGCCGCCCGCTGCACGCCCACAGGCTAAGGAGCGTGGGGGCGGCGATGCTGACGTGTGTTAGTCTGTGCATGCCTGCGGCCGTCGACTGCATCAGGGGGCGCCGCCTGCACGCAAGGTACGAGCATGGGGCGTGTAGGTGTTAGTCTGTTGCCATGCACCGCGGCCCGTCGACTGATAGGGGGCGGCGCCGCCCACACACAGGTAAGAGCGGGTCGGGCGTTAGGTGTTAGTCTCGCTGCATGCCTTGGCGCGCCCGTCGACTGATAGGCGGGCGCCCGCTGCGCGCACCAAGGTGAGAGCGTGGGGGGCGCGCTTAGGTGTTTAGTCTGTGCATGCCTGCGGCCGTCGACTGATAGGGGGGCGCCGCTGCACGCAACAGGCTAAGAGCGTGTGGGCGAGGGGTTTAGCGTGTTAGTCGTCTGCATGCCCGCGGCCCGTCGACTGATAGGGGGCGCCGCTTGCGCATGGGTAACGACTGTTCGGGCAGGGGGCGTCTAGGGTGGGCGTGGGGTACATGCCTTTGAAATCTTCTTGGATGCGACAGTAACAATTTGTTATAATTAAAGGAAAAAATATGCGTATATACTTGGCGATACTAGGGGGTGTGAAAAAAAACTTCGATGAGAAATACTTATGCTAATGTGTATAATTATGCTTGTGTCTGTTGTTTGTTCTTAGGTTTTAGAGGCGCATAATTGTTAACGATATTTTTCGTAACCTGCTCCAATACGGAGCGGTCATGTAGAGAAGTGCCGCTTTGACTGTTCGCCTGCGCGAGGCGTCTAAATTTAAGTCGGTGCTCAGCCAGATCTGTACGATCGCAACATATGTCAATATACGATCGGAAAGGTGTTGTCGTCTGCGCTCAGAGCCAGTTAGTTCTCATTACGTCGCGCTGTGCTTTCAGAGTTGTTGAGAATAAGGCAGAAGGGGCGTGGGCGAATCTTCCGAGCAGGGGCTGAACGGAACGCTTGTAAACAGCTGGACGACGGGCTCGATGCAGAAAACAGACACCCTCTAGTGGCCAGCAGGAGGTGCGGGCGTCGCGTCGACACTTGGCGATGACGACAAGGAGCATGCGACGTAGCGAACCAAGAGAGGCGGTGAGGTCGCCCGTGCGAGGGGCAACGCAAGCGAGATATGAACAACCAGCAGGTGAGGGCCGGCTGGGCCGCGCGTGCTGGAACGGCGACCCCTGGTATGTTACGGATGGGCGGCGCGCTGTGTATCGCCGCTTGGCACGGTGAATTTTTTTGGCGTCAGCACGCGGCGCTTCGAAGTCGACGATTCATTTTTTGTGTGGATTACGACAAGGTTCTTCTTTGACCGTCGGGCTCGCCGCGTTTTACCTTGTTGGTGGGGTGCCCGCGAGTTGCCTCCTCGTCTGTCGTAAACGCCGACGTCGGCCGTTATTGAAGAATGATGGAACAGGCCGTTTAATTATTTTTTCTAACTTTACGCGATAGCACCGCCACGTCGTCGCCATACTTAATTGCGATCTATAATTTCAACAATTACTCTGCAGAGATGCGATGATGATTATGATGACGATTTTTTCGTGATGAATTTCGATGGTGAAACGTCGTTGGCGGCACAAGCGGACAGTTTTTGCTAAATATGCGTCGATGACAATTGAATTCGTGCCTAGTGGTTTTTTGGCATGTCGCAACACACCTTAGCGTTAATTCTCGCGTGGTAGGTTGCTACTGTAGCATTAGAACGCGCAAATAGATTTTGTGTTTATATACCGTTTTATACCGAGTAAACCTAGTGCAATTCATGGACGGCAGTATGAAATATAGATGCATAAATAATCAACATTTCGTAGTATATAGATATTATTATATCAATTCTGCACTCAGTGTTAAGCCAAAGTGTTAAAACTACCCAGTTAGGGAAGAAGTTCTGAGATTTATTGAAGTGCAAGTTTAGGAAAACATGCTTCTAATCTAAAGCTTAAACCTTGATCGCGTGGTCGCTGGTTAAAGCTTTTACTAAATCAATTCCACAGACAGGGATGTGGCTGCGAAAACAAACAAGCGCTCATTTTAATGTAAACAGTTCACATGTTCTGGTAATTCTTTGCTAAGCAGCAGTGAGCTGGGCATTATGTACGTTCACTGAATCTGTCAGCAAACAGCAATAGGACGAGGCCTAGGGGTCTAGGGTCCTTTTGATCCGAATTCTGTTGGGCTTACAATAATATATCTAGAGCTAGATGTGGGCTGGAAGCAAACTACAAGATCGACTGACCAACCACGGGCAAGACTCGAAACATTCTTCAGTCAGTTCATCTCGTCCGAAACCCCACCAATGCCAGGTCCTGATTTTCATTTCTACTTCACAACCTTATTGTAAAAATCTTAAAAACTTAGCGGAGCTCTGCCGCCCAATAGGTTTCGGTCGCTTTGTCTTGAGCTGACGCGTGCTGCATTTTTGCCGTCACCTGCGGTTTATTAGTTTCCGGAATGCTTTAGAGACGTGACGACTTCTGTGGCAGAATGCCAGCAGGTAATAGCCTTAGCATCTTGTAGTTGTCAGTTAGGTGAGTAGTGAAGGTGCAGTGGTATTTGTGGCAGCAAGCCTACCTGTGAGAGGCCTACATTGATATGAAAGTACGCTCCTGTCGCGTAGCTCACTGTACGATGGTACCGCAAAATTCTTTATGCTCGAATTTACATTTGTGACCTGCTACATTGTCGGCATGATCTATATAGAATTTGCGTGGCACGTTGTAGACTAAGAGGACACGTAGACAAAAGCGACACGTATATTAGATGAGGCACACGACAACGGGGCATGTCTTGATTAGACAAAGGGCCGCATTGCGCAATGGGGCACGTAGATACATGAGCCGATATAACGGTCTACCCTCTATGAACTGTAACATTAGCCATGTCCTCTGTCTGTAATGCACAACATGGACAAGTTATAAGCCAAGAAAACACGTCGGGCTACAACTTTACAGATAAGCTTGCACGTATTAGAGAAAGCATTACACTAACCTGCCCCCACCTGTGTAGCCCGTTAGGATATGGCATTGCACATGCTAGAGCTAAGCGGCGCCAGTTATGGACAAGGCGGCACGTTTTCACGGACAAGCGGGCCACGTGTATCGGCGCAAGGGCGGCACGCTCTATGGCACAAGGGGCACGTTACGGACAAGGGGCACGTTACGGACAAGGGGCACGTTATGGGCGAGGGGGCACGTTATGGACAAGGGGCACGTAATGGAAAAGGGGCACGTTACGGACAAGGGGAACGTTATGGACGAGGGGGCACGTTACGGACAAGTAGGCGTAATAGTGGGTTACATTATAGATAGCAAGACAGGTTATCGCTGTTCGTTTCTCGGTACGTCAGTGTTCCTGCGTGCGTTAACGTGTTACGGGGCCACACCAACCATTCAACGTTTGGCAATGCTACGTGATTCTGTGGCAGCTGTGACTTCCAGGTATCATGCTTACAGCTTACCCACGTATCAACGCTGATGTATGCGTGCTCCTACGTGTCGTAACTCTTACGTACTTAACCTAATCTAACTAATTAACGAATTGCACTGCGCAGGCACCGTACGCCACTGATGTGTATACACTAAACAGGGGTTAATAATGACAATTGTCATTATTAACCCCTTGATACTAACCATATGCCACTGTTATTATACCATCAGGAGTAAGATAATATATATATAAGATATTATCTTACTCCTGATACCATTATACCAGTGCTATGATAT
>NW_014577123.1:414990-418341 GCF_000485595.1 Priapulus caudatus | reverse complement strand
GGGTGTTAGGTGTTAGTTTGTGCATGCCTGCGGCCCGTCGACTGATAGGGGGCGCCGCTGCACGCACAGGTACGAGCATGGGGCGTTAGGTGTTAGTCTGTGCATGCCCGCGGCCCGTCGACTGATAGGGGGCGCCGCTGCACGCACAGGTAAGAGCGTGGGGCGGGGGCGTTAGGTGTTAGTCTGTGCATGCCTGCGGCCCGTCGACTGATAGGGGGCGCCGCTGCACGCACAGGTAAGAGCGTGGGGCGGGGGCGTTAGGTGTTAGTCTGTGCATGCCTGCGGCCCGTCGACTGATAGGGGGCGCCGCTGCACGCACAGGTAAGAGCGTGGGGCGGGGGCGTTAGGTGTTAGTCTGTGCATGCCTGCGGCCCGTCGACTGATAGGGGGCGCCGCTGCACGCACAGGTAAGAGCGTGGGGCGGGGGCGTTAGGTGTTAGTCTGTGCATGCCTGCGGCCCGTCGACTGATAGGGGGCGCCGCTGCACGCACAGGTAAGAGCGTGGGGCGAGGGCGTTAGGTGTTAGTCTGTGCATGCCCGCGGCCCGTCGACTGATAGGGGGCGCCACTGCACGCACAGGTAAGAGCGTGGGGCGAGGGCGTTAGGTGTTAGTCTGTGCATGCCCGCGGCCCGTCGACTGATAGGGGGCGCCGCTGCGCATGGGTACGACTGTGGGGCGGGGGCGTTAGGGTGGGTGGGTGAAATGCTTTGAATATCTCTTGGATGACAGTACAATTTGTTAATTAAAGGAAAAAATATGGTATACTTGGGAGTACTAGCGGGTGAAAAAACTCATGAAAAATATTATGCTAATTATAATTATGCTTGTGTCTTTTGTTTGTTCTTAGTTTTAAGAGGGCATAATGTTAACGATATTTTTCGTACCTGCTCCAATACGGAGCGGATGTAGAGAAGTGCCGTTTGACTGTTCGCTGCCGAGGGTCTAAATTTAAGTGGTGCTCAGCCAGATCTGTACGATCGAACATATGTGCAAATATACGATCGGAAAGTTTGTGTCGTGGTCAGAGCAGTTGTTCTCATTACGTCTGCGCTGTGCTTTCAGATTTGTTGTGAATAAGCAGAAGGGGGGTGGGCGATCTTCGAGAGTAAACGGAAGACTTGTAAAGCTGGACGAGGGCTGATGAAAAACAGCACCCTCTAGTGGCCAGCAGGAGGCGCGGGGGTCGCGTCCGACACCGGCGGTGACGACAAGGAGCATGCGGCGACGAACCAAGAGAGCGTGGATCGTCGTGCGGGGACAACGCAAGCGAGATATGACAACCAGCAGGTGAGGCCACGCGTGCTAGAACCGGCGACCCCTGGTGTTGACGGAGGGCGTGCACCTGTTATCGCGCTTGCACGGTGAATTTTTTGGCGTCAGGACGCGGCGTTCAAGTCGACGATTATTTTTTGTGTGGATTACGACAAGTTTTTTCGACCGTCGGCTCGCGTACTGTGGTGGGGTTGCCGCGGAGTTGCTCCTCGGTCTGTCGTAACGCGACGTGGCGTTATTGAAGAATGATGGAACAGGGTTTATTATTTTTTCTAAACTTACGGATGGCGCCGCCACCGTCGTCGCATACTTAATTGCGTATAATTTAAATTATGAGAGATGCCGATGATGATTATGATGACGATTTTTCGTGATGAATTTCGATGGTGAAACGTCGTGCGCGCACAAGGGACAGTTTTGTAAATATGCGTCGTGTACAATTTGAATCGTGCCTAGTGGTTTTTTGTGGCTGTCGCACACACCTTAGCTTAATTCTCGCGTGGTAGGTTGTACTGTAGATTAGAACGGAAATAGATTTGATGTTTATATACGTTTATAACCGAGTAACCTAGTGTCCAATCATGACGGAGTATGAAATATAGATGCATAAATAATCAACATTCGTACGTAGTATATATATTATATATTCGGCACTCAGTGTTAAGCCAAAGTGTAAAACTACCAGTTAGGAAGAAGTTCTGAGTTTTATGAAGTGCAAGTTTAGGAACATGTTCTAATCTAAACTAAACCTTTGATCGTGGTCGCTGTTAAAGCTTTTACTAAATCAATTCCACAGACAGGGATGTGGCTGGAAACAAACAAGGTCAATTTATTAAACAGTTCACATGTTCTGTATTCTTTGGTAAGCAGCAGTAGCTGGGCATTATGTACGTTCACTGAATCTGTTCAGCAAACAGCAATAGGACGAGGCTAGGGGTCTAGGGTCCTTGATCCGAATTCTGTTGGGTTACAATAATGTATCTAGAGATAGATGTGGTGGAGCAAACTACAGATCGACTGACCAACCAACCGGGCAAGACTCGAAACATTCAGTCAGTTCATCTGGTCCGAAACCCCAGCCAGTCCTGATTTTCATTTCTACTTCACAACCTATTGTAAAATCCTTAAAAACTAGCGAGCTCTGCGCAAAGGTTTCCGGTCGCTGTCTTGAGTGACGGGCTGCCATTTTGCGTCACTGGTTTATTATTTCCGGAATGCTAGAGTGTGACGACTTCTGTGGAGAATGCAGATGTAATAGCTTAGATCTTGTAGTTGTCAGTTAGGTGAGTAGTGAAGGTGCAGGTATTTGTGAGCAAGCCTACCTGTGAGAGGCTACATATATAAAGTACGCTCCTGTCGGTAGCTCACTGTACGATGTACGCAAATTTCTTTTATGTCGAATTTACATTGTGACCTGTACATGTGGCATGATCTATATAGAATTGGTGCACGTTGTAGATAAGAGGACACGTAGACAAAAGGACACGTTATAGATAGAGGCACACGACAACGGGGCATGTTATAGACAAAGGGGCATGGCAATGGGGCACGTGATACATGAAGCGATATAACGTCTCCCTCTATGAACTGTAACATTGCCATGTCCTCTGTCTGTAATGCACAAATGGACAAGTTATAGGCAAGAAAACACGTTACAACTTACAGATAAGCTTGCACGTATTAGAGAAGCATTACACTAACCTGCTCCACCTGTGTAGCCCTTTAGATATGGATTGCACATGTAGAGCTAAGGGGGCACGTTATGGACAAGGGGCACGTTACGGACAAGGGGCACGTTATGGGCAAGGGGGCACGTTATGGACAAGGGGCACGTTATGGGCAAGGGGCACGTTACGGACAAGGGGCACGTTATGGGCAAGGGGGCACGTTATGGACAAGGGGCACGTTATGGGCAAGGGGCACGTTACGGACAAGGGGCACGTTATGGGCAAGGGGGCACGTTATGGACAAGGGGCACGTTATGGGCAAGGGGCACGTTACGGACAAGGGGCACGTTATGGGCAAGGGGGCACGTTATGGACAAGGGGCACGTTATGGGCAAGGGGCACGTTACGGAC
>NW_014577123.1:413782-414980 GCF_000485595.1 Priapulus caudatus | reverse complement strand
CTCTCTCTCTCTCTCTCTCTCTCTCTCTCTCTACTCTCTCTCTCTCTCTCTCTCTCTCTCTCTCTCTCCCTCTCCCCCTCCTCTCACCCTTCTCCCCTCCTCTCTTTCCCTCTCTCCGTCCCCCTCTTTTCTGCTTTCCCTGCCGCACTCTCTCTCTCTCTCTCTCGCTCTCGCTCCTCTTAGCCCCCATATTTCCCTCTGTTGCTCACTCTCATTCTGTAGCAGTAAAACGTCGAATGCCTCGGAAGCTCCAGTAACAACTGACGATAGTAATACGTAGTACACAACCAAAGTTTTAAATACATGTTATAGGCGGTGTAAAACTTGCCGCCTTTGGTTATTTGATATCTTTTAATGTTTTCGATTAGTTCCAATCTGAACAGTAACTGTATTTTACACTAACATCAAATTAAACAACGAAGACCACCCTAGAATAGTAGTGACTGACCAGGACCGACTAGCATTCATGTAATCTAATAATAACGAATTTTTATTTAATTAATGTTTGAAAACTCCAAGAACTTACGCATAGTAAGCGGGAATGCATGTAATGAACAAATCAAGTCTTAAAGTCTTACATTGATACATACACAATAAAAATACAACTCTTAACTGGAATGTAAAACGTTATAGGTTGTCTTCGTCCACCTATGTATGATACTTATAGAGCTGATTAATGCAACATTAATTTGTTACTCATAATTATTACTAATTATGTAACGATCGAACGTAACTATTGCATTGATGCCAATTTTAAATTTCTTTTTATGAATAGTAGACACCTAGTGTCAACTACTGCAAACTGCTTGATTGTTGACTATTAAAGTATTATTTGTTGGTGATTCTGCTGAACAATTATTGAAGATTTATCTATTAACTGCTCTAAAACTTTGAGCAACATCCTCATTTCTAAGCAAATAATTTTGATTCCCTAGTAGTGACTAGTCAATACACAGCCATTATTAAACGACAGCATTCAAAACACTGGCATTTCAATCAATAACAGACCAAGAGTTCATTGAAAATTTGCCATGGACCAAGTTTTATTGGAAATAACTTAAAATTCTATTCTTAATACTAATTATTATTACCATGTTATGATAATGCCAATTTGGAATAAAGCCCAATATACAGTATCCAGAAATGTTTTACTCTCATATATATATATATATATATATATATATATATATATATATAT
>NW_014577123.1:406513-412357 GCF_000485595.1 Priapulus caudatus | reverse complement strand
TCCCCCCTTCCCCCCCGGGATTTACGCCCCTGATACACGCACGTATGTTTTTCCACGCTTTCCAATATTTCAATTGGATCGTGCTGCCCCCAGGTGGCAGGGTAAAGTATAAATATGAATATTAGTATGCGATTGTCAACCACACTTCTTTGCACAGCTGGCTGGCTGTAGCAACAATAACAAGTAACACTAACGCACTACGTGTAACGGTCATCCCTTTTCAGCAGGCAGAGACTCACCTATCTGAATATATCAACCCCAACACACTCCCCTAACACTCACTTCATTCCTCAGTCCAAAAACTAAATCTTCCATGTCATTTAAAATACTTCAATATAAGTTCATCAAGTATTTAATCCATACTACCACTGGAAAACGTTCATATTTGGCTGTTCAATTAATCAGCAGCAAGCAGACTGGCTGCTTTTTTAAATGAGACTAGTACCTTGTCCTGAGAACTTAAACAATGCTACATATATGCTTCTTACAAGTGACATACTTAAGCTCACCATTTTTTTAAACAGGGAAAAGGAAAGCCCGTGACATTCCAGTCTGCAGTACCACTGTGTTTTCTTGTACACTTCACTAACGGAATATTTAACACAAATATCAGCAAATTTTTTTACAATGGAACAGAGCATTTAACAGAGATATGCTGATAGATATACAAGGAAACACAAATCCAGAGCCATGGTCCCAATGCAATCTAATACTATCTTCAAAATAGCTATACAGTGTATGCCTGTTCAGTGGGCAAGCGTATAGCCTTACCATTAGCTGCACCAATTGATTCTTCACCAATTTTTTCAGGAATGAAATCTGGTCATCAATAATATGCATTATTGAAATGCTACAGTCACCACCCTTAGTCACTCACTTACATAACACGTGTGAAATGCATGACTTCTAGATTACGAATGACCTTTTTAAAGTTACTAATATAATTATATAATGTACAATTTTATAGATAAAGTAACTGCTGACAACTTAGAGTTCAACTAGTTGGAATGGAAGAATTGCTCAGTCCAAGAAGTGTCACAAAAAATAACTGCAGATGTTGCAGCCATACCAAAATAATGACAGCTGTGAAATGTGAATGATCCATATGGCAAAATTAAGCTTCAATTTGGAAAAAAAGAACATTTTAGAAACACCTTACTTAGCATATTCGTACAACAAGGAGCAGCACACATGACACATCCTGCTATTTACGGTTGCTAGGTAGTTCAAACACAGTCATATCCTCTTCCTCATCGCCTACATCTAATGGTGTCATTTCCAGGTCAGTGTCAGCCGTCTGCAGGATTCCATACTTCTTAGTTTTGCTCTTCCTTGTTCTCACCCTGCCAGAAAAACAACAAGAGTGTACTATCACGGATATGCAATTAGTAGTGCATGCGCACAAGAAAGTCTTAATTGTGTCATTTAATTAAATTTATTTGAAACCAATTAAAGAAAAACTGCATGTATAACATGAAATGACAACAGGCAAAACTATGCACACAATTGTATTTTTCCGAAATGCTACATTACCAGGGGCGGCGCCACGGTTTTCAAAGTGGGGGGGCCCAATTGAGAGGATGAAGCGACCATGCCGGGGGGCTGAGTTATTTTTTATGGGCGCGAAAGTCGCCGCGGAGCGGAGGGGAGCAGCACCGATCGTGGGGATGTGGCCGGGAAATCCCCATCCCACGCAGTGAGCATTTTCAAATTTTGCACGAAACGGACGATACTGGTGCACCATCGAAGTAAAATTTCAGTGAGAATGGAAAAAGAACGGGAAATTAACACCTTTGAGTACATCTATGTCAGCACTATAGTGAAATTATTGCATCAAATAATAATAGTAGAGAGCAATAAAGAAAGAAGAGAGGAATCTACTTTGAACACGGCGTACAGAATTCCATGTTCTCTCAACCTGTAATAGTCAACGAGATAGTGAACACCGAAAACTTACGAGCGAGCTTATAGACACACCTCAACTCGACGAGCGTGAGCTTTAGTTATCTTCATGTGCTGACACCAGTTTTGCCTTACCCAAGCGCAATATTACATATAAAAAGGAAATACATCACTAATTTATTAAATTAAAAAGACTAAAGAACTAAAGTGCAAAATATATATACTAGAAAAGAGAGAGAGGACTATATAAAATAATTATACATAAAACAACCTCTCATAGGGTCTATGTTCCCCCAGGTACTGGCCGAAACGTACCCTGACGTCCGGATATACCGGCTCGCTTATCAGCGTCGATAGGCCTCGCGTACTGGCGCCGTAACTTAAGCCTGTGCGCAAGTTCTCGAACAATAAAATAGCCGGCGCTTCAGTGCGAACGCAGATTCGAAAAAGGGTTTAGGAGAGCAGGGTGGGGGGGTCGGGGGGCTCTCCCACCAGAAATTTTTGAAATTCATTCACAGATCTTCTGGGGGCGCGAAGAATAGAGGTTCCGGAACCTGAACCCCCCCCCCCCTGTACACGCCCTGAAAACTTAGAACCACTGGGGATACCGGGGTTCCGCTTCACTGGCACGGTGGGGGTCGGGGATCAGATTCATCCAAGCGGCGTACGCAAATATTCTGCGGTAAATCTTGTGGCGTACGCAAATCAGACCTATGCTATTGCGATTATCAGCAGATTATTTATAATATCTATATAGGTATTAGTATGCGATTTCGCAGTACGCAAAGTCGAGGGCCGGTTAGGTGCATTCACAAGCTAAAAATACGTAAACCTTTGCGTAGGGAGGTGTATGTGTCAGAGAGAGATAGGAAGCGGTTCGTGCGTTTGGTGTAGAGAGAAGGAGAGAAAGGGTTACTCTTGTGTGGTATGACAGAAAAGAGAGGACGAGAGAAGAGAGAGAAGAGAGAGAGGGAGGGAGTGAGGATGAGGAAAGAGAAGAGAAGAAAGGAGAGAGAAGAGCAGAGAGAGAAGAGCGCGTAGCGAGAGAGAGAAGACGAGGGAGGAGAAGAGAGAGAGAGAAGAGAGAGGAGAAAGAGAGAGAGCGGCGAGCGGAAGAGTACGCAGAAGAAAGAGAAGAAGAGAGAAAGAGAGAGAGAGAACACAGAGAGAGAGAGCAGAGAGGAAGATCAAAGGTAGAGAGCGGCGAGAGACAACAGAGAAGTTGTCGCGCGTCGCGTGGTGGTTGGAGAGAGAGAGGAAGAGAATAGAGAAGAGAGAGCTGTGGCGTGATGTCTGTGCGTCGTGTGTGGTTTTGTGTGTTTGTTCTCCGCTGCGGTGCGTGCGTGCGTGCGTGTGCGTCGTGAGAGATAGAATTGCGTTGTGCTGGTCTGTTGTTTATGAATCCAACTACCTTATCCATACTACGTACCACTACAGCACAGTCACAAACGTGCAAGGCCTACACTAGCTATTATAAAAAGCTGCTTTGATAGCTAGAAGTAGATGCAGTAAAAACGTGAAAATTTCTTAAATCTCACATGAAACAACCAAGTCTATAACATAATATGTTGCGTGTCAATCCAATTCTGCGCCAATCTACGAAATCGCCGACTTGTGGAGCCTCATTGGGAACTGTAAGCCACCTAAAACGCCACGCGAATAAACCCTGTAAGTGTAATCGATCCTCCTTACCTCCCTTGTCTTACTTCTTCTTTACTTTTTTCTCTCTTTTTGAATCTCAGGGGGGGATAATGTACAGGCCATCGCCCCCCTCCTCAAGAAGGGAGATGGCATCCTCCCCAGCCCACGATTACCCCGTTTAGTGGACTGCGATCGCTCGGATAGCTAGTGCAGCGCGTAAGTGCAGCGCGTAGCGGGGACTGGGCAGCGGAGGAGCGGGACCGGGTGCTCGGAGGGGTGGTCCCCCCCCTCCGAGTTGAAAGAAAATGAAATAACTCCTAAAAAACCGCATTCCGCACATTTTTCTGTAATTAAATCATATTGTCACTTTTGTTGGTATGTAAAATCCCATGATTGGCAGAAGAAAAATTTGTCTCAGACATCCTTTGTACCGACATCATTATGGCTAATAAGGCCGACGATCTCTGGACAGTATCCTTGCGGGGTGGGGGGGGCCCCCCCACCACCGCCCACATTCCAGAAATACCCACAGAATACCGGCCCGTACGACGCTGCACCCCGGACAAGCCATCGCTTCCCTCAAAATATAAACGCAACGGCAATGCTGCCTGCATAGAACGAGATAAACGGAAGCAAGAATGTATGCAGAGGTTCTGGTCATAAAAGTTTAATAGCTACGGGTACGTCTGAACCTTCATCGACCCTGGCTCCGCTATAGGCCTAGATACACTATATACATGAATACTCAGGAAAGATTAATATAGGAACTATCTATTATATTACCTATATAATATATACCTATATATATACTACTTATGAGTACTATATACCCTATAATTTCTTACTCTGATGAAATTTACCGAGCCAAAAAAACCGTATCAAATTATGAACATTTGTTACGAAAAAGATGGCTCTGACAAACGCAAGCGGCTGTCGCCACAGCTAGCCGCCGCAGTTCACACCCATGCCTAGTGGGCTAAGCGGCGTAGTCAGTAAATTACAAGGTCGTCATAGCAATACGGTACTGATATTACGACCTCGAGCGAGCCTACGAAAACAGGATCACGCCCGAACTCCGCACGGTATGAGCAAATACGGGCGCGGGGAAATTCTGTGGCTAATAAGAGAACAAAGCCTAGAGGATTCGGTCAAACTTGTATTTTCAGAGCAATGAAAATGGGATAAACACCCCTTCGCTCTTCCCCCCTCTCTCTCCTCTATTCTCTTTCTTTGTTGCATTTCCCTCCCCTCCTCCCGACCTCAAAATAAACACAATAACACAATAAGTAGACATATATTTCTGGCAAAAAAAGTGGGGGGGGGGCCGTCCCCCCGCCCCCCGCTCACGCGCCGCCCTGATTAACAATAGGCAACTGCTTTCAGATTACAGGGGTACTATTATTGCAAAGACAGCATGGGTTGTTCTGGGAGTTTCCCCAATGACAGAAGCTTACTTTTCTGGCGGGTGGAAACGGAACACCGGGGGGCCCCCTGCTATCTACGGGCCCCGATTATATAGTTACCCGTACTAATAATAGAAATAATGGGCAAATACCACTATTATCACGTCCTCTAACCCAAACCACAACCTCTAAGAACCAGCTAACCCTAACCCTAACTGCCAATAAACCAAGCAATTACATCAATATAAATATTAATATATATCAATCAAGGTTAGGGTTAGGTAGTTAGGTTAGGTTAGGCGTAGGGTTAAGTCTAGGTTCAGGTAGGGTAGGTGAGAAGGACGCCATAAAGTTATTGACCGAAATAATAGTTAATGTAGAAAAACTAACCTCACAGCTCGAATAACAAAGTAGATAACCACTATTGATGTTATTCCCATCACTACGTAGATCATCCTTGTCAGCGTACCACTTTTGTACATGTTGTCAAAGTACTGTCCCACTGTTTTTAGTGGGAATTAGCATTCACAGTAGTATTCACAGTAGCGAGTAGTGGAGTCGTACTGACGATATGTGTATCCTGAGAAGCTTGTCGCGACCGACACATGACCATCGTTCAGACCGGTGTATTCGCCTGAAACTGGAGAAACGCCTGATTTCACAGCTAAGGTTCCAATCGCATCACGACTTCCTCCGGCCCTAGGCTCAGATGCCAGCTGCGTAGATGGAACTGGAAGTGGATGGTTCTCCCCTTCGCGCGCACTCAAACTCGAAGATAAGCTTACGAGAAATACGACACCAAAGACTACAGGAGTGTTATTTCCGCATACAATTTCAAGAATTTGGACATAACACCACGGAAAATATGCTACATGACTAAAACAACTTCTTTCTTTCG
>NW_014577123.1:395677-405739 GCF_000485595.1 Priapulus caudatus | reverse complement strand
TCTCTCTCTCTCTCTCTCTCTCTCTCTCTCCCAATCACGGTTCCGTCACGTGACATGCTGTGGGTAACGCCCCCCGCACCGGCTTGTCGGTTTCCTCTGATAGATGGCGTCACGAAGCTATATACAAACAAGGCCGTCGTACACACAGGCACTTGAAGCGTTTCAATAAAATATAATGTTAAATCATATAAATACGAATATTCTATTTTTATATGTCAGTGTGCAGTGACAGAAATGGCGGCAACCAGTGTTTGTTGTAGATGAGCATTTGGACGACATTTACAGGAAATTGTCGGCAATAATAGGTGAAAGAGAGTATAGAAACATTAAGACTTTGGTAGTAAATAGATTTCGAATTTATTTAGCATTATATTTTATTGAAATCGCTCCAAGTGCCTGTGGCCCTTATGGCCTTACGTAGCGTCGCTTACGACGTAGTCGCCGACAAAATTTGAAGATCGTACGTCAAAAACCGGCCAGATCGCCGATAAAAAACATCGGCGACTAAACTCGACATGAGTTCTCTTACGATTGAAAATGCAGTCGCTGACTGCGATCGCAGGAATAGAAATGGTTCTATTTCTATGCGGCGGTCGGCGACAAATCGTGAGTGGCAGCCAATCACCGCTACATGTCGGGTCACGTGATTAACAAAATGGCAGCCTACACAGCAGTTTACAAGGAGGGATTATTGCACAAACCCTTTCTCAAATATATATTAAGTTTTCCGTATATCACAGGCAATTTTTAAAATTCTTTTTCTGCACATGATTATAACGATTTTCAGAAAATTTAGGATAGATTTACGAAGTTACCTGATGTTTATTGGTAAGCGTCGTTTTGTTGGTCATGTGACTCGTTTTATGTAGACTGGTCCTGGCGTCAAGCTTGCTCTGTTTGTGCTAAAGAACTGCTTGTGCTAGTACAAATACTGGGGCCGCGAATCCGTCTACGTTTCCTGCAGAACGCTATGATCTGATCGGCGATGTACAGCGTGAAGTCACTTCAAGTCGACGTGAGAGTTGCTACGCTGCTAATCGGCGATAAAATTAGTCGCCTATAGTCAAATCGTAGGGCGACCTGAGCAGGGCTTTAGTGTTTAACGTCAGACTCGCCACGTAGTCGTAGTGGTGTCTGTCACTGTCAGCGAGAAGGTAACTTTGTGGCTACAACAAGTACAACACTGTATCACTATCAGTGTATGTTACATGTATCAGGTATGATACAGTGATACACACTGAAATATGTTCGTTAGAAATTGTAAATCTAATGTTTGAATTATAAAAAATAACCAACCAAACGCGCCCTGTTGTCTTCTCTCATTGACCTTGTGTTTACATCCTAAATGGTAAACCTAATAATGTTTGTGTAACTACAACTTACAAACATCATCGTTGAAAAAAGTACTGTTTACATTAATGAAATTTAACTTGCCTGCGTAACCTAAGTGTTCAGGAGTGTTAACAAGGTTGCAGAATATCCCGAACTACACTGATAGGGGTTAGAGTAGCTCTAGTACTATAGCTCTTTGCTCCGCCGCGATCTCGCCTGCGGCGGAGCGAAGGGCTATAGTACTAGAGCTAGGATTAGAGTAGCCTGACCAGGCTCTACGACTGTTTCACACCACGTTTACTTTGTTGCCACTGGGTGAAAAGCAAGAAGGTAACTTGTGACTAGGGTTAGACTCTTCTCTGACTCTGAGTTGGAGCAAGGCCAATCCAACTGTGTGGGAAAACGTCAAACGTCACACAGTTAGAAGTAATAAGGTAGACCTGCAGACTGCACAAACACTTTCACGTATCCTGTTCATGCATGGCTACATCATCGTATCTTTGGAAAGCATACTAAGTGAAGAGTACTTGCTGCTGGTGCTTACGCCTACGGTGTATTCGCTGTTGCAGTTCTGGCAATTTGCGAAACATTACAATTCTCTTCTATGTGATCCCAAGTAGAATTCACTATAATTTTGCACATCCTCTATTTGTGTTTATCGGTCTTTTCCATGACAAAGACGGTGAAGGAATCGGATTGAATGCACGCGGCATCATGATGGCCGGCGACAACGACGCCGGAGTGACGGCCGCCCCGCAGCAGAACAACCCGCTGGCGCGCAAGCTGAGCAAGATACTCGAGACGCGGCTGGAGAACGACAAGGAGCTGCTGGAAGCGCTGAAGGCACTGTCGACGTTCTTCACCGACAACAGCCTGCGCACACGGCGCAACCTGCGCAGCGACATCGAATGCAAGAGCCTGAGCATCAACGAGGAGTTTGCCGAGGCATTCGGCCGCGTGAAGGAGGAGCTGGACGACGTCCACGCCGACGTGCAGGCGATGGCCGACTGCTGCCGCGACATGACGAGCAGGCTGCGCGCGACGCGCACGCAGACGCACGAGCTCATCGCCAAGACGACCAAGCTGCAGACGGAGACGCAGCGGCTCGAGATGAGGGCCAGCGTCGTCGATGCGTTCCTTGAGCGGTTTCAGCTGAAGCCGGAGGAGGTTAAAGTAAGCATTTCAAGCGGTCTTCCGCGACCGTTCTCGTATTTGTCCAATGGCTACGGTACTTACTTGCATTGTTGTGTAACAGCAAGTGTCTAAACTCTAAAGTGAGGATGAGATGTCTTAGAATACCTGTACGTCGTTATTTTTTGGATAGACCCTGTTCATGTACTTTTACATGGTAACTTGAATTAAGCAATGGAGACGTTGTACCAATCTAGAACCACTACGTCACTCAATGAGATGCAGTTTTGCCTAGTGGTGGCCGATTTCAGGATTTTTGCAAAAGCAAGAATGTGGCAGCATTATTTGCTATTTTACATGCCATAACAGCATAAATCCACGGTAATTTTTATACTGGAGTAATCAGTGACATGTTCGCTATTAGGTGAGACTGTATTTCGCTGTATATTTTTCTTGATTGTGCAGTTATTTACGAAACGATTCCTTTAAGGCGCTGCGAGGGACGCGCGACGGCTCCCTGCACGACAACTTCTTCGACGCCCTCCGTCGCGTGAAGCAGATCCACGACGACTGCAAGGTGCTGCTGAGAACCAAGCAGCAGACGGCCGGCTTGGAGATCATGGAAGCCATGGCGCTCCACCAGGAGGCAGCGTACGAGCGACTCTACCGGTGGACGCAGTCCGAGTGCCGCGTGCTCAACTCGGATCTGCCGGACATCAACGCGACGCTGTGCCAGGCGATGCGGGCGCTTCAGGACCGGCCGGTTCTCTTCACGTACTCCGTCGAGGAGTTCTCGACGGCGAGGCGCAACGCGGTCGTGCGCGGCTTCATCGACGCGCTGACGAGGGGCGGGCCGGGCGGCGTGCCGCGCCCCATCGAGCTGCACTCGCACGACCCGCTGCGCTACGTCGGCGACATGCTCGCGTGGCTTCACCAGGCGGCCGCGTCCGAGTGCGAGCACATGCAGTCGCTGCTCAAGCTCGTCACGAAGGAGGGCGTCGCGGACGTCGTCCGACAGGCCCTCGCGCACATCACCGAGGGCATCTGCCGGCCGCTCAAGGTCAGGATCGAGCAGGTCGTCGTCTCGGAGCCGGGTCTCGTCGCGCTGTACCGACTCGCGAACCTGTTGAAGTTCTACGAGCACACGATGACGCCGACGCTGACCGCCGACGCGCCGCTGCTCGCCTGCCTCGCCGAGATGCACGACCTCGGCCGCCGGCTGTTCTTTAGCGGTCTCGGCGCGCGCGCGGCGAAGCTCACCGAGCGGGTCGAGCTGCCGCCGGCCGACCTCGGCGCGACGGCGGGTGTCTCGCGCGGTCTCGCGCTTCTCGCCGAGGTGCTCGAGTCGCGAGACTCGTCGGTGGCGCGCCTCGACGCGCGGCGGCGCGACGACCTCGCCGAGGTGGTCGCTCGCGTCGTCGACCCGCTCGTGCAGGCGTGCTCCGTCTCCGCGTCACGCCTCGCCGCTGTCGACATGGCCGTCTACATGGCGAACTCGCTCTACCTGATCTACACGACGCTGTCGCTGTACGAGTTCACCGATCGACGGCTGGAGATGCTGCAAGCGCAGGTCGACGCGCATGTAGACACGCTCGTCTCCGAGCAGGCGTCGCACGTGCTCGCCCGCGCAGAGCTCTCGCACGTCTACGCTCACGTGCGCGCGCACGCGCCGAAGCAGGGGGCGCTGTCGGTGGTTGCTGGCATGGACGCGGCATCGGTGAAGGCGGCGGTGGGGAGGTTTGACGCGTACCTGGCATCGCCGGATGCGTCCGCGTTGCCGCAGTGCGGGTTGCTTGTGAGTCCGCGCACGCGAGAGACGGTTGCCGCACGCTCCGTCGAGCTCGTCTCTCTCGCATACGCGCAGATCTACGAGGCGATCGGTGCGCCGGAGAACGGCTACGGAGACGTGAACGCGATCATGCCGCGCACGCCGGCGCAGGTCACCAAACTGCTGTCGTAGAGTCGAAGCGCGGCGCGGTGGGGGTGGGGTAGGGTTCTATGGAGCTTGTCTCGGGTAAACTTTGGATTCAAGTTATTTCGTGTAGTGAAATGAAATACGACAATGTTATTCCAAGAACAACTTGCTTTGTTTTTTTTCTATATTTATGGCGTTCGTTGTTATGGTTTTGATATGTGTCATTCATTGTTCCTTGTGGTGTGTGGCTATTAAGTAACTTTTTGACTATATACACTGGCAAATGCTGTCTTGCGTGGAGAAGTTAGAAGTGGTTTTTACATTGCAATTCGATGTTTTTCTGATCCGTTCATAGTGCCATATTTCCGTCTTTCTGAGCTTCTTCGTTATAGGGTTAGGGAATTTTTTTTAAAACTGGATCCAATTGTGCAGTGATTAGGGTTACCACTTCTTTGCTGCTGAGATCATACTGTCATCATCTTTATTTAAATCTTTATATTAATTATTATTAAGAAAAATAATTGAAGCCAGCCTATGTCCATTGTAACATAATAGTACTAAATTTGTCTGCAAGTGTATATAGCAGTAAAATAATATGTGTATGGAGCACAACATGTATTATTTAAAGTATTGTGTATTGCAGTGTCGCTAACATGCAGCCTGATTATTTTCTGCCTAGCATCTCTGTCTCTTTCCCGGATCTTTTTGACTTTCTGAATATGTTGACGAAAGCCTTCCCTAGGATCGATACAATTACAAGACTTAAAGTTAAACCATGGTTGGCAATGTTGGTGAACATGGGTGATTGATCTTAATAAAAACTACATTTTTGAGATATTTAAAAACGGGGTACCCGGTAATATCTCCACCCTCTGCCCTTCCACTAGTCCACACGCAGCATCTTGTGAAGTATGACATTTCTTTCATTTATTCTGGAAAACATATTAGGACAGAAAGGTGGCGCCACCGACAAGTGGTGAGTGAGATTTTCTTTGCGTTTACTGTGTTTTGAGTTTCACCATAGTTTGTGCGTCTTGATAATAATATCTATAGTTGATGGGAAAGTGGGAATCATACAATATCCTGTAGTCATAGCTTTCATAATGTTTCATACGGATATTACCTCGAATACAAGACTCAAAAGCTGCGGCTCGGGACGGTGACAACAAAAGGTTGTTAGATGATGTGCGCCATCTGGCGGAAGCGTTCTGGGCGTGCGACGACCGATTGTAAGCTCAGATTGTAAGCTGTGTTTGTGTTGTGCTGGCAAGTCGGACATAAATAACAGTTGATACGGCGTTAGTTACTCGAATTAAGAGTCTCAAGTGAAATCTCTTGCTTACGGGATTCAAGAAAGACCTTACACAAGATTCTCTATACATGTACATCCTACATGAATTGGAAGCTAGAATGCTTGTTGGAGTACTTCGGATAAGGTAGGTAGGCTATATTTATCGGCTATCGCATTGTGACTGACTCGCTCATTCATTGGTTAAACCTATGATAGCCTAGTAATATTACTATTAGTAATAATTCTGTATTAGTACAACAGATGTGATGTACCCGGTATATAGTTTTACCTTGCTACGTTGCAGGTCATTGCGATTTACAACAGGCATTTAAAACGGCACATAGTGGGCCTACGCTCGTATACTACTACTACTAGGCTAGTTTCACAAAGCCGACAGTAAAATCATACAGCAGTAATACTAATAGGCCTACTAATACTAATACTAATAATGCTACTGTTCTAAAATACGAAAAATTCTTAATCTTGAATCAACATCTGGCTCGAGGGTATCAGATAAATGGCTTTGGATCTGTATTCTAAAGACTATAGTATAACATTTCAGCTGTATGATTTTACTGTCGGCTTTGCGAAACGTATACGAGCGTAGTACTACTACTAGTAGTTAGTAGTCTATGTGCCGTTTTTTGTTGTAAATCGCAATGATGTGCAACGTAGCAAGGTTAAACTATATACCGGGGACATCACATCTGCTGTACTAATAAAATTATTATGATACATTAGATGGGCTGTGGTAACACCCAAGCGGGATTAGTGGCAGCACCTCGTAAGCAAACAATAACTGTATCCGCAGCAAACTTTATGAATATTGAATGGGCTAAGTAAAGACTGATATTATAGTATATTTAGTATTACAGTTTATTTTTCATGTCGTGCAAAAGTGACGCTCCCTATAAATGTCTTAGTTTTCTAAAATAACATTTAAATTTCATGCCAAATTATATTTAGAAATGTTTAAGAAAACACAAATCAATATGGAAATGACATTTGGCATGGAAAGTTCTGCACAACTGCAGAATTATTCACACAGGAAATTCTTTGAACAACAGATTTACCACTATAAATACTTTTATATGCTGCAAGTTCAAGGAGCTTGATAATCAAACCAAAATATATACAGTACCGTTTCAATGTATTTGACAAATTTCCAAGCATTTTTCTTGCAGTACAATTTAAAGAATATGCAGGATTTTTGCCAACAGTGCCTGTTTTTGCCAACAGTACCTACTTTAAATTTCTCATTGCATTATGTTGAACCATCCTGCCTTCTCTTACAAACACTGCACTCATCAGAATACTAGATTCATTGTGCTGTAGCAGTGTTTGTTCATCAATTTCCCTCTGCCACAAGCTTGCTTGTGTAAATAAGATGCCCCCATTCTGGAATGTGTCTCTTGCTGCCTGTCTATTGTTTGAGAGGTGGTGGTAGGAACTTACTCTCAAATTCCATTATTCATTGGAAATTCCTGTATACATATGAGTACAGTGAGTGTGCGTGTGAATGCATTGAGGTAGGGGGCACAAGGAATTCTTACTTACAAGTACGAAAAGACGCAAAATAAGTACAATTAATGTTGTGTCAGTGGTACTGTATAGTGCCATCAAGTATTGATGGTAATAAAATATATAGCTCTTTGATTGTTTTCTAAAATTTGAAGTTATTATTGGCAAGTACAGAGTCTTGGCCTATCGGGTAACATATGATGAAAACACAACAGAGAGCTCAGACTATGTGTAACACGCAAAAAGTAAGCACGCTATGTAAGTGGAGTTTGTACATGTGTATGCAATTTGCCTGTAGTGTAATATTTAGAGCTCTGAGAGGTTGTATCTTTGGGGAGGGCACACAGTTGGGTACCCTCTCATCACTTTAGGCTGCATTTAGACACGTGCAAACTTTATCCTAGCCTCCCGCTGCTGTGAGAAACCCATCTGCTTCACATGTGTCATCTGCTGACATCATCGGCTGTGCTGATTGCAGTGGCATACGTCCTGCTGAATACTGACTGTACGTGACAATCTGTTGATTCAGGGGCTAACGTCTCTGATTGCTAGGTATCTTTTCAACGATCTCTAACTTTGTAAGTTCATCCGTGACGACTTGATGAGAGGTGGTTGTTTTGCGGCATGGTTAGCTATTTTACTTACGTCACTCGTGGTGTACCGGTGCCTTTGTTTGTGCGTGCGTGCATGTGTATGTGTGTGTTTGTTCGTTGTATTGTACTGCTGCGGTAGTTTAATATTCATTATTAATAATAGTAAAATCATTAGAATCTTATTTCTCACAAATGTATAATTCAAATTCATTTAACCACTGAAAACTCCGCACGCAAATGTTTTTGCTGATTCTTTGTTAGAATGCCTACGATGGTCGTCATTTGGGGGCTAGCCAGTACAAGTGTAGGCTAGTACTATGTTTAGAGAGACGTGAATTGAAACAAGCTGCTTCGCTAGTCAGCGCAGTATTTAGGTAGTGTGAAACAATAATACCGCATCACATGCTGCTGTAAACTACACGACTAACTCGGGTTCTAATGGCTGTGGCAGTTGTCGGGTTAAACTTGCGGGGGCTAGGCAATCTTACCAGCCTCTTGTACTCTAAGACGGCCAGTGCACGTATGTGTGTGTTTATACGTGTGTGTGTGTGTGTGTGTGTGTGTGTGTGCGTGTGTGTGTGCGTGCGTGCGTGCGTGTGTGTGAGAGTTAGTAGGTGTGTATGTGCACATTCTTGCACGCATGGGTAGATGCCGCCATGTGTATGTCCATGGTTGTATCAGGAGTCTATCATTATGTATTGATAGACTCCTGGTTGTATGTGGGTGTCTGTGAGGGCATGTAGGCGTACATGTGTGTGCGTGTGAAATGTGTGTGCTTCTAAGTTGCATGCGAAGTAAAAATCAGTTCAATTACACCTTCAACGTGTATTAGTGCGATGTTTTTCAATATGTTCAAGGAATTCACTTGCCAAGCTCCAACATATTAACCCTTTAAATCACTACCATGGATATAGCCATAACATGGAATAAAATAAAAACAACTTAGCAGTATAAAGCGTTATTAAAAACAAGTAAAATTAAAGGTCAATAAAATATAAACGAGTGAAGTAAAACGTCAATATAAACGTGTAACATAAAATGCCAATAAAATCATGTAAATAGCAACTCGCAGGGGGGTAGCGTATACAGCAAGTAGACATTTTGCAAGTAGACATTGTAGCGTATATAGCAAGTAGACATTTTACGCATTACAATCGATGACATTATATCAAGTTGCAAAAACCAAACTTTTAGACGAATCAACGTTTGTTCGCACGAAGGTGCATTTTCTAACCGTCGCTATGTGTGTACGTGTATTTTACTGCACAAGTGGGCCGGAGTCGTTCAACTGGTAGAAAACAGGTTAGCTCGGGGGCCAAGTGAACACAAGCCACTATTAACTATAAATCTTCTCTTCCAGCCATCGTAAAGCAGCTGTAAGGACTGTCTCCTGACCCCTGGTGTACACGTAAGATATTAGGTCCACAATGTTTCCTTCACGACAGAGGGAACTTGGATTTGATTTGGCATTCAAGTTATTGTTGCGTGTACAAACGGCCGTGCTATATAAAAGGTTGCAAGTATGTTAGGTTGATGTTTTGCATTTAGTTTAATTAGTGTGCGTTAATTAGTTATTACGTCAAACTTATTTTTTACACCTCGTGACTAATATTACTTTTAGCGTTATTAGATTTGCTATTTAAGCGTTTGGGATAATTTTGATAAATGGGAGTTAATGTGAAAATTGGGTTCCCCTTACAGAATTTCACATTATGGTAAACTTTTCGAGGCATTCATTTACATTTGTAATCGTGTTCATTAATTGCCCCTATGTAAGTAATGTAAGTAAAACTAAAGTAGACTCGTACACGCATTATATATTGTGTCTTAGAAATGTAAACATTAATGAAAAACTAGTTGCTCTCTGTCAGGGCCGGTTAGTCAAACGTTCGTGCTAAAATTTGACTGCCAACAAAATGCGGACGAGTTTATAATTACATCTGTTCGGTGTTATTCACGCCTGAGAGGGTTTCTATAGTAGACCGAGTTACTATCAGGTTTATATCAGTGAGTGAAGTACAGTGCGTGAGGAATGAAATTTGCAATTAAATTGGTTTCTGAGCAGGTTTTGACCCGATTTCGTCTGTGCGGGATACCCTGTAAAGTGCGAGTTTTCAAGGTACACACACATACACAGTGGCACCCACACACGCGCGCACACACGCATGCGCGCGCGCGTACAAACACATACACACACACACACACACACACACACACACACACACACACACACACACACACACACACACACACACACACACACACACACACACACACAC
>NW_014577123.1:393080-394788 GCF_000485595.1 Priapulus caudatus | reverse complement strand
CGTGCGTGCGTGCGTGCTGTGTGTGTGTGTGTGTGTGTGTGTGTGTGTGTGTGTGTGTGTGTGTGTGTGCGTGCGTGCGTGTGAGTGTGTGCGCGTGATAGAGAGAGAAGGGGAACGAACCGTGTAAAAACGAACGCACCCTCTCATGCGTAATCTAGTTACTGTGTTTCGAACTTGTGCATTGATCTTTTGGCCGAGCTCTCACGAATACTAATCTCGGTAGAACGTGACACATAAAGTATTTACGCGCGCGTGTATCTTGGGGCAGATGCAAGCCAAGTCCGACTTCCCGCTCATTTCCGCGCCGTAATGCATGTTATAGTGCTGCTATAAGCCGATTTGCTCACTCAATCTTTCATGCGCAGCTACGCGCGCTCTGAATTTTATGCAGGGCCTAATTTGCATTTTCGCGCCGTTATTGCGAGATCTCGTCAGAGCTTCATCATTGGGAGTTAGCATGACATACTATACTGCTTGCAGCAGCAGGACTGTCTGTGTGAAATTCGGGATCTATTATTAGGCCAAAACAAAATATATGTGTGGTTACCGTTACATGCCGGAAAAAAATAGGGTAGGTAGGTAGGGAAAACATTTTATTTTCTTGAAATATTTTATTTACGAACCATGTCCGAAGGATGTGCGTTGTGTCTTTTGAAGCAGGAACTGTCCAATTCAATTTTTTTACTTAAAAAAAATGGGCAATAAAATGTTTAGGGTAGCTGGAAATAAATAGGGTCGGTCGGGAAACCGTAACCACACCTATATTTTGTTTTGGCCTTATCAGTTATGGGGGATTTTTTTTAAAGTTTATATTATGTATCTATTCTCTGCCAATGTCATGTTTAGTGTGTGACGTGAACTTTAAAACGTGTAACGGTTGTTTTATGTAGCTTTTATAGGCGCTAGCTTTTTCCGCACTTGCCCATGAATAAGGTGTGCATTGTTGTAACGTTTTTATAGGGCGTATAGATGTGGCGTCGAACAGCCAATATTCTTGAATCGCCACGTTATGAAATTTATGTGATTATGAATCTATAAAGAACAGATGCTATCCAAATATTGATATGCACACGCCAAAAACTGCTTCAGGCTCAAAATGATGCCCTTTAAAAGCACTTTGATTATTGTCATAATTCAGCTTTAATGTCTTTAGTAAAGCAAGATCTAAAATATTTACCCGTTATTATCAAATCGAGTCACCGCGGCAAGTGCTTCATTTTATACAGCTACTAAAATTTCGCTAAGTCTCGGGAGGGTGCGCCTGCGGGGCGGCGGGCCACACCGCTATAGGAAAAAAAACGTGCGCGATTTTTTTTATGGCGAGGTATCTCGTAGAACGGTGGAGCCGTGCGTCACCCCGGGGCGAGTGGCTCTAGCGGAGGCTGAGAGGGCTTCAGCTTCCTGTCTGCAGCGCATGCGTGGCAAGCATTCCCCTCCTCTCTATGACTCACCCGGCAGCGCAAACAGAAATGTGAAATTCTCGCTGAAGCCTGAGAGAGAGCGAGAGAGAGAGAGAGACATGCGCCGGTGGCGATCAATAGCCTGTGGCTAGATACCTCATACATACACGCACGCATATCGGGACGGCCGCGCTAGTGGTTAGAGACCAGCTATTTACCCACACTATGTACGCCCGTCTCTCTCTCTCTCTCTCTCTCTCTCTCTCTCTCTCTCTCTCTCTCTCTCTCTCTCTCTCTCCAGAGCCAAC
>NW_014577123.1:388450-393070 GCF_000485595.1 Priapulus caudatus | reverse complement strand
TAAGGGAGCGTGGGAGGCTTATGCTGTCGTATGCTGTAATATTGTGTCTGCGTGTTCGTATAGCATACATACGCACGCACACACACGCACGCACGCACGCACGCACGCACGCACGCACGCACGCATATTTAAGGGAGCGTGGGGGAGACTTATGCTGTGGTATGCTGTAACATTGTGTCTGCGTGTTCGTATAGCATACATACGTACGCACCCACACGCACGCACACACACGCACGCACGCACGCATATATTTTAAGGGAGCTTGGGTAGGCTTATGGTGTCGGCCGGCCAGCGTTGTGTATACGCTGCCAAGCCTCGCTGTTTACGACAAGCAACAATGACGACGCGTAAAAATAATTCAATCAGCGGACGCCCGCACGCCTGATGCCTCGATTGGCGGCGCTCCATTAAAGGCAAAAATTTATATGCAGCGAGGGGTTTTGCGCTCTGTGAGTCAGCAGCGAGAAGAGTCGAGCGCATGGATGATGCTGCGTCGTCGGCCTGTCTGCCTGCCCCCTGCTGTATCTACCCATCTACGCAATGCTTACAGTGGCAGTGGTCGCCTGTGTGATCTAAGGGGAAACGAACCGCGGTTCCTGGGCATCTACATAGCTAGGGTGATGTCAATCGCGTGGGAGCGAATTGGGGTTCCTGCATTGCCATCCACCTAGGTTTGTGTCTTTAGGCGGTCTGGAAAGGGGGAGTGACGAGGTTTAAGCGATACGTTCGTGCTTGGTTGTTCTCTAGTAATAATCTTTGACTGTTAGTGACCGTTCACTGGTGTTGAGCACTGACTTCGTGTTCTCTGCCAGCAAGCATCGTTCTCTGGCAGACTCATTTCTGCTAGTAATAAGCAGTAACCGTTAGATGGCAGTAAACACTGACTGTGGGCTGGTATTACGCACAGATTGGCATAGCGTGGCAGCACAAGAGCACACATCTTCGTACTATATGCGAAGCAGAGCAGGGATGTCAGCGGCTGCGAGAATTCGCTGGGAAGCAAGCGATTAGTGGCGATTTTCTCTGCGGAACCCTTTACAGATCGGCTCAGCAGGAGCTGGCGTCTCTAGCTGTCTGATTGAAGCCTCTTTATGTGCGTGAGTCATCGAACAGCAACGACCGCTGCTTGCCATGCTCGTGTGTCCGAGATTGTCACGCGTGCGTGCGTGCGTGAGTATTCGTGTGTGTTCGTGCTGGCATGCGTGACTGTGTAGATTTTATTGAGGAGGGCAGAAGTTAGTTTGCTCTCATTTCGCCAGTAAGGGTAATGGCCGTTGAACCTTGCAGGTTTTACCTTTTCAGGCCTTAATCTTGAAGGTCTTACTTTTGCATACCTTTATTCTTGCAGGATTTACTCTTGCAGCCATTGCTCTTACAGGCCGTACTTTTGCAGGCCTTACTCTTGCAGGCCTTACTCTTGCAGACCTTACTCTTGCAGGCCTTACTCTTGCAGACCTTACTCTTGCAGACATTATTCTTGGAGGCCTTACTCTTGCAGCCCTTACTCTTGCAGACCTTACTCTTACAGACATTATTCTTGGAGGCCTTACTCTTGCAGCCCTTACTCTTGCAGACCTTACTCTTGCAGACATTATTCTTGGAGGCCTTGCTCTTGCAGCCCTTACTCTTGCAGACCTTACTCTTACAGACATTACTCATGGACTAGGCCTTACTTTTGCAGACCTCACTTTTGCAGTTCTAACTCTTACAACCTTTACTTTTATAACCATTGCTCTTACAGCCCTAACTCTTGCAGACATTACTCTTACAACCCTAACTCTTCAACTTGCAACCTTTACTCTTGCAGACCTCACTCTTGCAGACATTACTCTTGCAGTCCTTACTCTTGCAGCCCTAACTTTTGCAACCTTTACTATTATAACCGTTGCTCTTACAGCCCTAACTCTTGCAGACATTACTCTTACAGCCCTAACTCTTGCAACCCTAACTCTTACAGCCCTAACTCTTGCAACCCTAACTCTTACAGCCCTAACTCTTACAACCTTTACTCTTGCAGCCATTGCTCTTACAGCCCTAACTCTTACAGCCCTAACTCGTGCAACCCTAACTCTTGCAACCCTAACTCTTACAGCCCTAACTCTTGCAACCCTAACTCTTGCAACCCTAACTCTTACAGCCCTAACTCTTACAACCTTTACTCTTACATGCCTTACTCTTACAACAGGCCTTACTCTTACAGCCCTAACTCGTGCAACCTTAACTCTTGCAACCCTAACTCTTACAGCCCTAACTCTTGCAACCCTTACTCTTGCAATCTCCCTCGTGCTTGCAGAAACGGGGCGATCCCACCCTCTCATATAGGTGGGCGTGAAAGATCGTGGCAAGCTATCTGCCGTTTGAATTTTCGGCAGTAATTCCCGCACAAATTGCAGCGATTACGCTTGTTGTTATTCCCGCTAAGTAATCGCGCAACGATTGCTGCAATATGGTATTAGCGATGGCTTGCCACTGTGCATGTGGACGTGTGTTCTCTGTACGAGCTCTGTTGCTAGAGCAGCAAGAGGAAAGGATCTCTGGGGGATTCTGTGTTGCGGTTCTGCGTATAAACGCATTCGGTTACCGTGAGGCTTGAGTCTCGAGCAGGTTATCTGGAATCCCCCCTCCCCCATTATTTCCAATTGCCCCCTGCTCGCTCCCTCCCTTCGCCTCTCTCTCTCTCTCTCTCTCTCTCTCTCTTTCTCTCTCTCTCTATCTCTCTCTTTCTCTTCCTCTCTCTTTCTTTCTCTCTTTTTCTCTCACCCCGCGCTGTAACCGTGGAAACGGCGACGCGCGTCCGCGTGCACATGCGATGTGACAACGCGGAACACACGGCGCGGTGTTTGTATAATAATACCCCCACCCGCTCTCATTGACACAACGTCTGTGTGTATTATATATACGTATAGAATATTGTGTCTGTGTGTACGTATAGCATACATACGTACGCACACACACGCACGCACGCACGCACGCATATTTAAGGGAGCGTGGGGAGGCTTATGATGTGGTATGCTGTAACATTGTGTCTGCGTGTTCGTATAGCATACATACGTACGCACACGCACGCATATAATAAGGGAGTGTTGGGAGGCATATGCTGTCGTATGCTGGAATATTGTATCTGTGTGTACGTATAGCATACATACATACATACGCACGCACACACACGCACGCACGCACGCATATATTTTAAGGGAGATTGGGTAGGCTTATGCTGTCGGCCGGCCAGCGTTGTACACGCTGCGAAGCCTCGCTGTTTACGACAAGCAACAATGACGACGCGTAAAAATAATTCAATCAGCGGACGCCCGCACGCCTGATGCCCCGATTGGCGGCGCTCCATTAAAGGCAAAAATTTATATGCAGCGAGGGGTTTTGCGCTCTGTGAGTCAGCAGCGAGAAGAGTCGAGCGCATGGATGATGCTGCGTCGTCGGCCTGTCTGCCTGCCCCCTGCTGTATCTACCCATCTACGCAATGCTTACAGTGGCAGTGGTCGCCTGTGTGATCGAAGGGGAAACGAACCGCGTTTCCTGGGCATCTACATAGCTAGGGTGATGTCAATCGCGTGGGAGCGAATTGGGGTTCCTGCATTGCCATCCACCTAGGTTTGTGTCTTTAGGCGGTCTGGGAAGGGGGAGTGACGAGGTTTAAGCGATACGTTCGTGCTTGGTTGTTCTCTAGTAATAATCTTTGACTGTTAGTGACCGTTCACTGGTGTTGAGCACTGACTTCGTGTTCTCTGCCAGCAAGCATCGTTCTCTGGCAGACTCATTTCTGCTAGTAATAAGCGGTAACCGTTAGATGGCAGTAAACACTGACTGTGGGCTGGTATTACGCACAGATTGGCATAGCGTGGCAGCACAAGAGCACACATCTTCGTACTATATGCGAAGCAGAGCAGGGATGTCAGCGGCTGCGAGAATTCGCTGGGAAGCAAGCGATTAGTGGCGATTTTCTCTGCGGAACCCTTTACAGATCGGCTCAGCAGGAGCTGGCGTCTCTAGCTGTCTGATTGAAGCCTCTTTATGTGCGTGAGTCATCGAACAGCAACGACCGCTGCTTGCCATGCTCGTGTGTCCGAGATTGTCACGCGTGCGTGCGTGCGTGTGTGTTCGTGCTGGCATGCGTGACTGTGTAGATTTTATTGAGGAGGGCAGAAGTTAGTTTGCTCTCATTTCGCCAGTAAGGGTAATGGCCGTTGAACCTTGCAGGTTTTACCTTTTCAGGCCTTAATCTTGAAGGTCTTACTTTTGCATACCTTATTCTTGCAGGATTTACTCTTGCAGTCATTGCTCTTATAGGCCGTATTTTTGCAGGCCTTACTCTTGCAGACCTTACTCTTGCAGGCCTTACTCTTGCAGACCTTACTCTAGCAGACCTTACTCTTGCAGACATTATTCTTGGAGGCCTTACTCTTGCAGCCCTTACTCTTGCAGACCTTACTCTTGCAGACATTATTCTTGGAGGCATTACTTTTGCAGCCCTTACTCTTGCAGACCTTACTCTTGCAGACATTACTCATGGAGGCCTTACCCTTGCAGACCTCACTCTTGCAGCCCTAACTCTTGCAACTTTTACTCTTATAACCATTGCTCTTACAGCCCTAACTCTTGCAGACA
>NW_014577123.1:364096-381903 GCF_000485595.1 Priapulus caudatus | reverse complement strand
TGAATTTCTCGTGTTTTGGAGTGTCATACTCCTCCTATATTATCTTACTCCTGATGTTATCCATCTACTGTATAGTTTCATGCTATTACTACTCATAGTTTCTAGACTTAAACTTTACCTTGATGTGTGCGTACGTTTCACTATAAGCTCACAAGAAGGCGGCGTAACAACCAGGGAGGGAGTCGAGAGCGGTTCGCAGGTGGATGTCTTGATTCATTACAGCTTGCTTTCTCAAATTCCACGCATGAATAATATTCGGTGGTTTTAACTTGAGGATAGACAGCTGTACGCTTGGTGCGGTTTATTGTTTGAACTCGGGCGGTTGTTAATAAAACGCCAACCCGCGAATATGCCCGGATTATGAAGTGCACTGGCATTTCCAAGGACAACTATACAAATACCTGGGGGTTTGTTGAAGAGTTAAAGCGGGTTATCGAAGGGAGCAAAGAAGGCGGTTTGTTATTTTCAGATAGCTTTTTAAATGACAGTCTTGCGTACGTTTTTTGTGTACATTTATTAACTGTGGCTGGTCGAAATGCACGTGCGTTATTTGCGAATACCTGCCACATAGTATAGATGCCTGTTTTTATCGAGGAAATGCCGTCGTGCGAGACGTGTGCGTGCTGCTGCTGTTGCCCTATAACTTACAACGCACCACAGATGCGTGGTCTAAGCCGTCGTAATCTTGTCAGGCTTGTAAGTTTGTGGGTAAAAACGTTTGCGGTGTTTGTGGTCATTAGGGGGTGAATGACCAGGAAAATATCCGCACACATCTACAAGTGTCCAGCCTTAACCATTGGCCGCCTTCTGTCCCTTACGTCCGACGTGGTAGAAGCTCTTTACCCCTTAGCCCGACCAGGCTGTGCGACGGATTGTCTATACAGCCTGACACCCTTCCATACAAAAAACCTATCACCTCTGCAGATCTAGATGAATAACTCTGTATATCTCAAATAAAACTATTCTATTACCACCTTTGACTTGCCTTGTTTGAAATATGAACGTTAACTCACAGTTGTCCTGCTTCTAAACTATAATGTATCTCTTATTCTTAATTCATGCTATAATCTGCTAATTCTCACAGCATATCAACTTTCGGTGCGCGGTCGGTTTGTGGGGGTGAGGAGCCGATAAGCGCCACACGTAAGAGAAGTATAGATTAGTGCCGTTGATATATGTCCGCTATGTTAGTCGCTCTCTGAGATGTTTGTCCTGTGAGGTACTGATGTTTCCGACCCCACTTACCACTTCTAATTGTATTTTCCAATACAATCATGTCTCTTCTCTCTCAGTGCTAGTGCAGCTCGTGTGTGGTATCTGGCTCACCTTGTTTCTCGTGTGCTGCACGGGGGATTAGTCGGAGTGATGAGATATTGTGCGGCCGTGTACTTAGCAGTTCTCCTCGCTCTTTTCGCGTCTTTTTATTCGTCTAACCTCCTATTTTATATATGATTTTTTTGGGTCGCGCGCTAGGCATTTCCTTGAGCACGCTTCTTCCTCCGTTTTGACGACGCCTGTTTTTAGGATCCTCCTGAATTGCTCGGAATTCTTAGCAGTTGTTTCCGTGGTAGTTTTCTTCTTCCAACTCTCAGCCTTCTGCCGTGTCCTGGCCGGTGTCGTTGTGCCTGTTGCGTGTGCGCTGCGCTGTCCTGCGTTGCGGGCGGGCCGACGTAGCAGATTAAACGTGTGATACCCAGGTCGCGCTGGTTATCCTACGTTGTTTGCTGCTTTGTGTGTGATGTCTCTCGCTCTCTCTCTCTCACTCTCTCTCTCTCTCTTCTCTCTTCTCTCTCTCTCTCTCTCTCTCTCTCTTCTCTCTTATTCTTCCTTTCTCTCTCTCATCTCTCTCTCTATCTCTTTCTCTCTTTACTCTCTCTTTCTCTCTCTCTCTCTCTCTCTCTCTCTCTCTGTCTCTCTCTTCTTTCTCTTCTCTCTCTTTCTCTCTCTCTCTCTCTCTCTCTCCTCTCTCTCTCTCTCTTCTCTCTCTCCTCTCTCTTCTCTCTCTCTCTCTCTCTCTCCTCTCGTGGGCTCTTCGATCTCTCTCTCTCTCTCTCTCTATCTCTGATCTCTCCTCTCTCTCGCTCTCTCTTCTTCTTTCTTCCGCGCGCTCTTCTCTCTCTCTCTCTCTCTCTCCTCTCTCTCTATCTATTCTATCTATCTATCTTATCTCTCTCTATCTCTTCTCGTCTCTCTCTGCTCTTTCTTCTCTCTCTGCTCTCTCCTCTCTCTTCTCTCTCTCTCTCTCTCTCGGCTCGTTTTTTTTCGGCGCTATCCTCTCTTGTTTTCCTCTCTCTCGCTCCTTTCCCCTCGCTCGCCCCTCCCTCCCCCTCTCCTGTCTCTTCTTTCGCTGCGCGTGCGTGGAATGGTTATAGACACGTTGATGATCGTTTGGAAACGATGGATTAGGGGGAGGACAGCCGTTACACGCGCCTTAACGTGTAGCATGGCGAGAATCAATCATCATCGGCAGGTGGTGCTGTTCAATTATGTCAGACGGTATTGCGCTATTCGTTGTGCTCTTTTGCTTATGCTATTTAAAGGTTTAGCTGGACGACGCATAGTGGAGTATATCGTGTGTTTAACAACCCAGACTGACACTTCTCTGGTTGTCCCTAAAACATTTCCCGATTATATATTATATTGTTACGACTGTCAAGTAACCTTTGAATTAGATTTTAGTGGGTTGGGTTTGTCGGCATGATTTTCTTTCCGTTCGGGTTGACATTTACGTGGTTTTGATTGAATGTAGGCTACATGTGATTAACTGGTCAGAAATGATTGCCGGTTTGCCGTGTGGGGAAGGTGTCTCATGCGCCGTGGAATGGACGACTTGCGCGTGAATTAATTGGAGTGGCGCCTATTCTTCTGTGTGAAGTGAAAACTGATATATTGTCCGGCATGCAAATGCGTGTAATTCGTCAGCGATTTTCATGACTTGTCGTATCGCTCGTCAGTTCGGGATCATTATCTGTGTGCTTACTGCTTAGATCGTATGAACTACGTTGTGAACTCTGAACAGAGTGTATATATGCGCGTATACTGTGGTTGTTGAATTTATTGTCGAGTTGTCGTCATCTGCTGGTGGGTTTGTTGTGTTATCAGATGTCGGCGTGTTGCCTTGCGTAGTTGGGCCAGTGAGAAATTATTTATATTTCATCGTTGCATTAATCTAGCTGCGTCATCTATTCAGCTAGCGCAGCGAGCTGTGTTTAAATTTTAGCTAGATTTTGAATTCGTAGCTATATGACTTGAATGACGCGCATTATATTACCGCACCCACGCCGCACTCGCTCTGCCGCTCTCACATCTGGCTCTGTCGCTCTCACTGCCTCGCTCTGCCGCTTTCACATTCGTCTGCCGCTTCTCACCATCGCGATCTGGCCGCTTCCATCGCTCTGCCGCTCTCACATCGCTCTGCCGCTCTCACATAGCTTCTGCGCCTTCTCACATGCGCTTGCCGCTTTCGTATCACCATCGCTCTGCCGCTCTCACATCGTTTGCCGCTCTCACCATTCGCTCTGCCGCTCTTCACATCGTCTGGGTCTCACTCGCTCTGTCGCTTCACCTCGCTTTAGCGCTCTCATCCTCGCTCTGCCGCTCTCACATCGCTCTGCTCCGCTCTCACATCGCTCTGCTCGCTTTCACCATCGCTTCTGTCGCTCTCTACCATCGCTTCTGCCGCTTCTCCCATCTGTCTCTTGCCGCTCTCACCATCGCTCTTGCGCTCTCACATAGTCTCTGCCGCTTCTCACATCGCTTGCCGCTTTCTCCTCATCGCTCGCCGCTCTCACCATCGCTCTGCGCTTAATCACATCGCTCTGCGCTCTACATCGCTTGCCGCTTTACCATCGCTCTCTGCCTGCTCTCACATCGCTTCCGCTCTCACATCAGCTCTGCGCTTCTCACATCGCTTCTGCCGCTTCTTCACCATCGCTCTGCGCTCTCTACTACGCGCTTCTGCCGCTATTCTCACATCGCTCTGCGCTCTCACCAGTTCGTTGCGGCTCTCACATCAGCTTGCCGCTCTCCACCATGCGTTGCGTATCACCAATTCGTCTGACGCTCGTCACATCGACTCTGGCGCTCTGCACATCGCTATCGCAGACTTGCTCTCTCGCACGTATAGTCTTTAGCGTAAAGTTCACTTCACGTAGTTTTTGTGTAGAATGTAGATGGAAGATATATTGGATAGCCACGGTATACGCCAGACACTGTATATAACGTAACATCAATGCGGTCTTTCATATGAAGTGCGCATCGATCAGGTATAGCGGGGGCATTGAGACGTGTGTGTGTGTGTGTGTGTGTGTGTGTGTGTTGTGTGTGTTGTGAAGTGTGGGCTTGTGTAGCTCGCGCGTGTTGTGTGGATGCGTGCGTGCGTGCGTCGTTGCGTGCGTTGCGTGCGTGAGCTCAGCCCAGTGAGGGGCGTGAATGCATGGTTGGAGCTATGTGAGTAGGACAATTACTATTATCATGTGTGATGGTGGCTGCAGCAACAAAAATTTACGAGCTTGTGTGTGTGCTGCGCGCGCGCGAGGCAGCGTGTGTGTGTGTGTGTGTGTGTTTGTGTGTGTGTTGTGTGTTGTGTGTTGTGTGTGACGTCCGGTGTGTGTGCGTGTGTGTGTGCGCGCGCTGGGCTCCGAGACACTGAGTCACGAAGGTGAGAATGTTTGTACGGGAGTTTTGTGCGGGCCCCAATAATTTAGATTTTTTTTGTAGGGAAAGTTTGATTTTTTATGGTTTTCAATGGTCACCCGCCTCTCCCGCTAGGGCATTGCTTTGCGAGTATCGCACCGTTTCCCCCTTGGTGGATCTGTTGACCTCTTCTTTTGATGACGGAGATGTTTAATCTTGGTACCGTACTGCGTTGACGTATCTGCCGCTGTTTATCTATTCACTCTTGTCCTACTTCGCTCCGCGCTTATTCATCCTCAGGCCCAGCACTTAAGCTACCTGCTCTTGTGCTGAGTTAAGGCATCTATCTCGCGAGACTCCTGGCTGTACGGTTTCCGCAATCCGTGTTATCTGCTGCTCGTGTTACCCGCTCGCGCTCTGTGTGTCTCGCGTGCTTTATCTAGCAATGCTGATGCTCCTAATTACGCAGATGTTCTCTTGAATTGTAGAAGTGGTTGTTTCTTGGTGTGTGTTGCGTGATGTGATACAGTGTGTGCGTGCGTGCGTCGTGAGTTATGCGCGTGCAGTGCGTGTGGTTCGTGATAGTTAGTATTATAGGATTGATGTAGTATTTTGTCTTAGTCTGTGAGAAGATAGAGAATTGTGATCAGTGAGGATAGGTGCGGTCGTGATTGCAGTGTGTGGTGGGGCGTGTGTGCGGTGCATGTAAGTGTGTGTCATTGTAAGGTGGGCAGCAGGTACCATGGCTGTTGCGTTACTAGGGCATTGCTGAGCTAGGAATTATGATGTTAAGATGTACATAAAGAACAACACACACATCTGGCGATCAGGTTGTAATTAACAGTAGCACCGTGGATAATGGACTCTCTCACAGCTACTTGGCAACGTCTAATAACAAACAAAAGGGATAAATAACACGGAATGACTACAAAGTCTAATGTTTCTCTACTCCATTTTCGCTATTAATCACCTGTAAAATGCCGCGTTCATATGTCTCATATCTGCACCTCACAAGTCACCGCACGCTTAGCTGTCTGGCACACGCTTAGGCGGCGGCGGCCCAGGTGTGCTGTGTGTGGTACAGATGAGGCTTTCCGGCTATTTTCAGATGATTGTCGGCAGATAATAGCTGTCGATTAATGAGAGTGTGAGATCAATGACTTTGTAGTATAATGATTACTCTTATATGCATTGTTTATTTTATTTTTTGTGCCTGTGCTTCACTGGATCCTGATGATGTACAGGACTCAAGAATCAGTAATTTAGATTAGATGTGTTGGGGTTTAAAGTTGTCGATAGAAGTGGTGATGCATGTTATCAGGATAATATTTAGACAGGGTCAGACTCAATAATATTCTAAATTGACGATGATATATTACGTGCCAATACGAGATGTAACTTACGTTTAAATTGGCTATGTGGGATCCACCTCACTGATTCTCATTACTTTCTCTTATTATTGGGATATTAGCTTTGAAGTCACACATTGGTTTCATTAGTGTTTTACTATGCGGTGGTTGGCTTGCCTGAAGCTTTCAAAGTTGGTATCCCCTGTGAGGAATGCGTCTTGTCTGTTGACAATGATGCCACCTGTTGGCGGCAGGAGTAAGCTAAAATAGAGTATCCTATATTATATCTAATATTATACTACTCATTTTTTTTCACAGTTATGGTGGTTATATATCTACCATCCCTTTCTTGAATATGTTTTATAGAGTGGGTTGGTTATATAGATTGGATTAAGGGTTATTGTGATACACACATAATATCCACATATATATAGTTATCTGCTATATTATTTTTTAATGCTTACTTATGCCTGTAACAGGGTTGTCATTCTTGTCAACAGACAAAGACCTATTGACTAACTAAGCCGATAATAATTCTGTTGAAGCTCAGGACATGCGCGGTGGCCACAGTATACCAACGTGAAGATGCATGCACTTCTCAAAAGTAGATATTATATAGAAGGTATGGAACAATTTATGAGCTTTGAGAGTAGTTTATAGAGTGCGAATGTCCAGCTAATTAGCATGGTAAGTGTATCTTGCACGTATACTTATCACTAGGGAAATAAATTAGGCATGCAATGTTGATATTTATCGTGTTTTTGGGAATTATTTGATCTTAATTATTTGCGTTCAGTACGAGTGAGTTCGGTACTATCTATTCATTATATTAGTATATTCTTGACTCCTGATGTATATCTTGTTATAGATAGTGATGTATATGTTGGTAGACTTAAACTTTCACATATTGTGTTGAGATGGATCGTTTTCACGTATAAGCTCACAGAAGGAGAGGGTTTTTGAAGATTTATTAATTTAGTAAATTTTGTGGGCGTAACAATCCGTGGGGCCGACGTATCGTGGGGTAGAGCGGTTGCAGCGTGGATGTATTGATCTTACAGACTTGACTTTCTGCATTCTTGCTTACTCGCTGCTGTGGATCTATTTTTGATATGAATGGTTATAATTAGATAGAGTTAAACCTATAGTTAAGATGTTATTTAGATGCTAGCTATGTTTGGGTTTTATTGGTTTGAACTGGTGGTTTATAAAAAATAACCCGCGATATATGCCCGGAGGATATGTACTCTCTCTCTCTCTCTCTCTCTCTCTCTCTCTCTTTCTCTCTCTTTCTTTCTTTCCCCCTCTATCCATCTCTATCTATGTATCTGTCTATCTTCTCTTTCTCCCCCAATTTCGCTGTCTCTCCCTCTCTCTCGCGCCCTCTCTTGCTTGGTCTCTCTTCTTGAGGTATAAGCCTCATGGATGCTATAAACGCATAAATTTAACGCAGGCCCACTGTAACTGTCGGTTTGTGTGAGTGCCCCTCAGGACAGGAGATACGATCTTGAATCGGACGAGTTCGTGCCGAACTAAAGCCGCTCTGTATCCTTTCAGACCTGTCTCAGCCCACTAGCAAAACCCGCGCCGCGCGCGCGCATTGTACACACAAAAAATATTTGGATACCAGCGTCACGGCAAACATTAGATTGCTGTTCTCTGTTTTTCCATCTGGTGCTGTGTGCACGCCAACTGCTGCTGTCACGTTGAGTCACAGAATAGGACAGGGAGAGAGAAATAGCGAGAGGGAGAGAGAAGGGGGCGCGAGAAGGAGAGGGAGGAGGAAAGAGAGGGGGAATGCTTTTCTTTACGACCGCGGCGCTTTAGAAAATCGTAAACGCGCATCTGTCTCAGGAACGGTTATTGTGTGGGTTGTGCATTGACTTGCTTACGCAGGCGGTCGCAAACACACTTTACTCTCACATCGAACCTTATTCCAGTGAGAATATATAGCTGTAGCTAGTAGATATTCAGATAAAAATCGTTACCGGTCTTTTCGTGGATTGCCCGTTAATGGAGAGACTCCTCGCTGTGATAGAAATAGATTCAATAAGATTGTCCAGAAGGGATGTAGTAAACCTTTAATGTGTGGCAGGGGGTTGAAGAGGCATTGCGTATTCATGGCGGCATTCGTAACTCTTTGCGTTGGATGAAGTAGGGGTATACGCAAATACGTGTCTCATTCGTCTTGCATTCTTCTGTATCGCCATGGATTCTTTGCCATTATAAATGTCTCTGCATTACTCCTTGTGCAAAAAATCCTAAATAGTTATTTCTTTACTGCGATGAAATGACAGTAGCTGTGTGATATCTAAACTTATGTGTAAATGATTTCATTTCAGTATAGAATCTGCAAAAATATTCGCAAAATTGCTATTTACATGTACTGTATAGTCGTCCCAATCCCTTTCTATATACGCAATATCGCTCACATTGAAAAGTGATCGGAATTTGCTGACGTTTAGTTAGTTTGTAGATTGTAATTGGTAAAAGTGGTCCTGGATTGTGTGCATGTGTTACGCGTGCGTGCGTGTGTGTGCGTACATCTGCTGCGAACGCGCGCGCTGGCAGCTTGCCAGGTTTCCCGAGATGCTGCTGTTCATTTAGTCTCTTAATTGCATTCGTGGATTATCATACGTAATGAGCGGACTTGTGTCGGCGGACAGGCAGCGGCGTGGAGCCATCCATGTACGTTCGCATCTCTCACCACTCTGTCTGTAACACTCATCTAATCGCCCAGCCATTGATTTCCGGAAGTTGCGCATAATCACTGCGCATGCGCTCTCGTTGTGCGCGCGTGTGTGTGGGTGGGGGGGGGCGACCGCCACACGTACGGAGGGATTAACATATCGCGCGCCGTGCATCTGCTGTTACTGCACGGAAGCAGTTACGGTGTTTTTTAAGTAGTGCCCGCGGTAGATCATAAAACGATCGGTGCACCGGGAGGCGTTTCCGCATGTGCGTGTGTGTGCGTGCGTGTGCGCGCGCGTGCGGGCGGGCGGGCGACGTAGAAGATTAAACGGTGATCACCCAGGTGGCTGGTTATCCTACGCTGATGCTCTTGTGTGTCATGCTCTCGCTCTCGCTCTCTCTCTCTCTTCTCTCTTCTCTTCTCTCTCTCTCTCTCTATCTCTCCTCTCTCGTACTCTCTCTCTCTCTCTCTCTCTTCTTCTCTCTCTCTCCTCTCTCTCTCTCTTTTCTCTCTCTCTCTCTCTCTTCTCTCTCTCTCTCTCTCTCTCTCTCTTCGCTCTCGCTCTCTCTCTCTCTCTCTCTCTCTCTCTATCTCTCTGCTCTCCTCTCTCTATCGGATCTATCTATTATCTATCTGATCTCTCTCTATTCTCTCTCGTATCTTCTCTCTCGCTCTCCCGCTCTCTCTCTCTTCTCTCTCTCTCTCTCTCTCTCTCTCTCTCTCTCTCTCTCTCTCTCTCTCTCTCTCTCGCTCGCTTTTTTTCGCGCTATCACTCTCTTGCTCTTTCCTCTCTCTCGCTCTCTCCCTCGCCTCGCCCCTCCCCTCCCCCCTCTCTGTCTCTCTTTCGCTGCGCGTGCGTGAATGGTTAGTAGCGTGACTGTTCGTGAAACGATGGACCAGGGGGAAGACAGCGTTTACACGCGTTACACGTGTACAGCGAGAATCAATCATCATCGGCGGTGGTGCTGTCTCATTATGTCAGCACGTATTGCCGCCTATCGTGTGCCTGCATGCATATTTAAAGGTTTAGCGGCGACGCATAGTGGAGTATATCGTGTGGTAACAACCCAGACTGACACTTCTCTGGTTGTCCCTAAAACATTATCCCCGTATTATTATATTGTTACGACGTTGGAGTAACCTGATAGCATTTTAGTGGGTGGGTCGTCGGCATGATATTTCTTTCCAGTCGGTTGACATACGTAGTTTGAATGTAGGCTACATGTGATTAACTGGTCAGAATGATTGCCCGGTTTGCCGTGTGGGGAAGGTGTCTCATGCCGTGGAATGGCGCACTGACGGTGAATCATTGGAGTGCGCCATCCTCGTGTGAAGTGAAAACGATAATTGTCCGGCATGCAAATGCGTGTAATTCGTCAGCGATTCATGAAACTTGTCGTATCCGCGCATCGGGATCATTATCTGTGTGCTTAGCGTAGAACTCGTGTGAACTCTAGAACAGTGTATATATGCGCTATACGTTGTATGAATTTATTGTCGGTTGTCCGTCACTGCTGGTGGTTTGTTGTGTTATCAGACTGTCCGCGTGTGCCTGCGTGTGGCCAGGAGAAATTATTATAATTTCACGTTCATAATCTACGCGCGCTCATCTATTCAGCTAGCGCAGAGAGCTGGTTTAAATTTTAGCTAGATTTTGAATTCGTAGCTATATGATTGAGCTCTCACCACTCGCCTCTGTCGGCTCTCACCCATCCCTCTGTCGCTCTCACCATCGCTCTGCGCTGCTCACCATCGCGTCGGTCGCTCTCACCATACGCTCTGCGCTCTCACCAGTCGCTCGCGCTCTCACCATCGCTCGGCCGCTCCTCACATCGCTCATGTCGCCTCTCACATCGCTCTGCCGCTCTCCCAATCCTCTGCCGCTCTCACCATCGCTCTGCCGCTCTCACCATCGCTCTGCCGCTCTCACCATCGCTCTGCCGCTCTCACCATCGCCTGCCCGCTCCACCATCGCTCTGCCGCTCTCCCATCGCTCTGCCGCTCTCACCATCGCTCTGCCGCTCTCACCATCGCTATCGCACGCACTTGCTCTCTCCGCACGTATAGTCTTACGCGTAACGTTCACACTCACGAGTTTTGTGTAGAATGTAGATGGAGATATATTGGATAGCCACGTATACGGCCAGACACTGATATTTTTTTTTATGGTTTTTTTTTTTTTTTTTTTTTTTTTTTTTTTTTTTTTTTTTTTTTATTTTTTTAACGTAACATCAATGCGGTCTTTCATATCGAAGTGCCGCATCGATCAGCGCATATAGCGAGCATTGAAGTCTGCTGTGGTGCATTGTGCGGCGTGCGTGAGTGCGTTGCGTGCGTGCGTGCGGGCGTGCTGGTGCTGCGTGCGTGCGTGCGTCGCGTGAGCATCAGCCAGTGAGGGAGCGTGAATGCATGGTTGGACGCTATAGAGTAGACACATACATTATCATGTGTGACTGGTGGCTGCAGCATCCAGAGGCTGCTGTGTGTCGTAGCCGCGCGCGCGCGCGGGGTGTGTTTGTGGGTGTCTGTGCTGTGTGTGCCCTGTGTGTGCGCGCGCCGCGCCTGTTTTGTATGTGTGTCGTGTGTGCGCGCACGTGTGCGTATGTGTCGAGCGTGCTTTATCATAGCCATCTGACGCTCGCCTAATTACGCCAGATGTCTGTCTGCATGCGATGTGAACGTGTGTCTGTGTGTGTGCGTGTGTGTCACAGTGTGTGCGTGCGTGCGTGTGAGTGCGTATGCGCGTGCGTGCGGTGGGTCGTGTGTGTTCTGTGCATGCGTCCTGTGTTGGTGTGCGTGCGTGGGCGTGGTCGTCGCGTGCGTGCGTGTGAGATATGGCACGTGCGTGGTGTGGGCGCCCGTGTGCGTGATGTAAGTGTGGTCTTGTAAGTGGCACAGTACCATAGGGCTGGTTTGCGTTATACGGATCTGCTGGATTGAGAAGCTAGAAGATGATGCAAGATGACATACAGCACACACAACACCACATCTGGCATCCAGTGTAATTAACAGTAGCCACCGTGGCTAATGACTGTCACTCACAGGTACTTGGAACGTCTCAATAAACAAAACAAAAGGTAAATAAACACGAATACTACCATCTAAATGTTTCTCTAACTCCATTTCGCTATAATCACCTAGCGTAAGCGGGTCAAATGCTCATCTGCCAATCACCAAAGTACACCGCACGCTAGCTGCTGCCACGCTAGCGTGCGGCGGACAGCGTGTGCTGGTGTGACCAGTGTGTTCAGCATGAAGCATTTGGACGGCATTTACAGCAAATTGTCGGCATAATAGGTGAAGAGAGATAGAGAACATTAAACGTTTCGGTAGTAAATAGATTTCGTTTTGTTAGCTCATTCTGGACATAGTCGAGATGCAGTTGTTAGAATCAGCATGATCGTCCGTGCGTCCGCGTCCGTCCGTCCGTCCGTGCGTCCGTCCGGCACAGTGGGCACAATCTGTAACCGCTCGACGTACCGTCACGAACATATTCCGGGTCGTTGCTGGGGTAATTAGAAACGAGTGGATGTTCGAAGCTGTGGGTCAAAGGTAAAGGTCAACAGAGCTCGTGTAAAGAAGGGGAACATTCACTCTACACTTAACGGTCCATTCCAGGAGGAATGCAGATTGCCGGCACAAATCCTAACCGGTCGACCTAGGCTCGTATGTCGGTGTATAGCATCATGGTAGGAAAAGCCATCACTGTGCCGAATTGGAGGTCAGCAGGTCAGAGGTCAATGCGACAGGGCAGATTTTAGACGATTTTTCTGAGTGAGGGAATGTCTGACGGCAGCGATTGAAAATTGTTTCAGCCGGTCTGACTAGCATTTTTATGGACTTTATTGAAAGCGCACCCTGAAAATGTCCTTTTCTGCTTGACATGCGAAGAGTAAGGTCGGATAACCTTTGACCCTCAAGAGGAGGGTTAAACATGTGGTGTGTTGATTGTTAAACGCAAGGACAGTGAATGCTTTTGCTTTAGGAGCCCCTCCACCACCTTCCCCTCCCCGCCCGCTCCCACCTCCCACCTCCCCCCCTCCCCTAGCCTCCAGCTGCGATAGTCGGCGCTGTCCTAGAACAATGATGGTACGCAACTGCGTGTCCGCATATCTGCCCCTAAAATGTGTACTACGCACGACTGAAATTGACCGTTTCATAATCGTAGGCCAACAGACCTCAGATGAGCAGACGCTTTGCGGCTCTTGTTTAGCATTAATATTTTATTTGAACGCTCCAGCAGTGCCTGTGCCTCTCACTGATCTGATGATAGACAGGACTAAGAATCAAGTATTAGGCAATGATGTGTTGACACACATGGATGCACTGTTCAGGAGTAAGCAGTAATATTAGGACGGGAGTATGACCTCAAAACACGAGACAATTCAACATTTGCTTGCCTAATTTTACCGATGACTATATCTAACGCTGCATCGATAAAAATTAACTATTCTCAAATTAGCGTTGGGACATCCAGCCTCACACTCAAAACTTTACTTCTTTATTAATGGCAGATATACTTTGAACGTCACACATGGTTATAGCGTGTTTACTATGCTGGTGCCTTAGCTTGCCTGAGCTTCAAACAGTGGCTATCCCTGTGGGAATGAGTCTTGTCTGTGGACAAGGAATGCCACCTGTTGGCGGCAGGGTGAAGCTAAATGATAGGCATCCTTTTATATCCTATATTATATCATACACACTATTATATTATCTATATATATACAGTATATATATACACGACATACATACACGACTTATATATATACACACTATACTTATATTATCCTATCTTGATTATAATCCTATTTATCTTATCTGCCGCCAACACGCGTGGCATTTATGTCAACAGACCAAGGACCATTCCCTCCGGATAATCCCTGTATGACAAGCTCAGGCAAGCTGAGGCACAAGCATAGTAAAAACGCTATGAACCCATGTGTGACGTTCCAAACTAATCCTCCATAAAAGAAGGGTATGCGAAAACAAAGTAAAGAGTTTGAGTGTGAGGTGCAGTCCAACGTATTTCAGATGTAATTTTTATCGATTGCACGTATATATCATCGCGTAACATAGGCAAGCAAATGTTGAATTTCTCGTGTTCTGGAGTGTCATACTCCTCCTATATTATTTATCCTCCTTTCCTCGATGATGTTATCCATCTACTGTATAGTTTCATTTGCTATTACTACTCATAGTTTCTCAGACTTTAAACTTTACTTATGTGTGCGCACGTTTCACTATAGCTCACAAGAAGGCCAGCGTAACAACAGGGGAGTCGAGCGAGCGGTTCGCAGAGTGGATTCGTTTCGTTCTTAAGCTTGCTTTCTCAAATTCACGCATGATAATGGAGTTACGGTCGCGTTTTACACTTGAGGATAGGGACAGCTGTACGCTTGTGCGGTTTATTGTATAAAACTCGGGGCGGTATGTTAATAAACGCCAAGCCGCGAATATGCCGGATTATGAAGGTCACTGGCATTTCCAGACAACTATACAAATACCTGGGGTCGCTTTGTTGAAGAGTTTAGGTGCTTATCGAACGGGAGCAAAGAAGGCGTTTGTTATTTCAGATAGCTTTTTAATGACAGATCTTGCGTACGTTTTTGTAGTAACATTATTAACTGTGGCTCGGCTCGAATGCACGTGCGTTAATTGCGATACCTGCACATAGTTATAGATGCCTGTTGTTTATCGAGGAAATGCCGGTCGTTGCGAGACAGAGACCGTGTGCGTGCTGCTGCTGTGGCCCTATAACCTTCAACGCCACCACAGCATGCGTGTCCTAAGCCGTCGCCGTGATCTTTCAGGACTCTTAAGTCTTGTGGGTAAAACTTTTTGCGGGTTTGTGCGTCATTAGGGGGTGACTATGACAGGAAAATATCCGCCACATCTACAAGGTGGTCCAGCTTAACCATTGCGCCTTGCGTCCTTAACGTACGAGCGTGTTAGAAGCTCTTTACCCCTTAGCCCGACCACGCTGTGCGCGGATTGTTCTATACAGCTGGCACCTTCCATACAATCACCTCTGACCAGATCTAGGATGAATAACTCGTGTATATCTCAATAACACCTTATTCATTACACTTTGACTTGCCTTTGTTTGAAATAATGACGTTAACTGACCAGTTGTCCTGCTTCTAAACTCAGAATGTATACCTCTTCATTCATGGTTATAATCTGCTACATTCTACAGGCATATCAACTTTCAATCAGCTTTACTGCCGCCTATGTTTAGCGCAGGCACGCAAACTGAACGGAAAAGACTTCGCTAGAAAATACCTACAACGAAATAGTACATAGCTGCACGATGGCTCTCACGCAATACACACCAAGCAAGTGAAACGATGTTCACAAATGTCTGGGCAATTGTAAAAACTTACGTTGACAGCTTCTCGGATGTTAAGGGGTGGATTTTACATGAGGACAGACAGATCAGTTTATATTTCCTTAGAGTCTCGATCCATGGGCGATTTTATTCACAGTGGATGCTAGCAACATGGTGGCAAAATTCATATAATTTGCGTTGCATTCGTCTCAAAAAGTTGCTGTAACCCAGCGTAATACCAGCGACATTGTAGCGCACTGTATGGTAACAGAAGGTGAGATTATAATACTGATTAATTGGTTATATCATGTGAAGTGTTTTTTGGCGATCATTGGCAATATGACAATACGTGGTTTAGCTGCAGCCAATGTTGAAACGTATTCGTAAACCCTAGCAATACCGTTTTTCTCTGGAGTTTTAGTAATTTACACTGTGAAAAATCCCAGGCGTAATAATAAGGGGTCTCTATTCACTTAGCAGAGGGATGCCAACCATACGTTTATCTGTATTTTATACGAATTTGTTTGCATTTTGACCACTACGACCAGTTTGCATACAACTACGATTTTATTAATCGATCCAAGAACATTTTTAATGATATTTCAAGTGTTTTGTTTCGTGTTAACATTGATATAACATGATTGAAATACTACATGTGATTTAGCAGCAGAATATCCAGTGTGAACTTTATGGTCATTTTGCTCAGAAAAGTGTTGGCATCTCTGACTTAGTACTGAAAATACCGGTGTGCTGTTCTAGAGCCGTATGTGTAGTCTATGTCTGTGTGTTGTAGAGGTGGTGTTAACATACGTGCATGTGTACACAGGTTTGTACGTGGCTGAACACTTCAAACATGTGCCCACGGGTTTTTGCAATGCTCCGGTATAACGCCTTAGCATCTAAGTGGATTTCAAATTTATAATTGCACCTGGGGCGCGTGAGGGCATTGGCGGTTGGAACTGGAATGAAATTCGTTTAAAGGTACGTGACGTATATATATATATACACGGCATACTGCGTTGGAAATGTTGTAGTTTATACAGCGTCACTCATTATTGTGTACGTGAGATTAATTAGCAAACCAGTATTTTTTATCAACTAGCTAGTAATGATGATGACAGGAAAATCTGTGCACGCACGCACATTTATATACATTTCACTCAGTTTTTTTCCGAATGGCAACATTAGTTTATGTTTACAAAATCGGGTGTGCCTACACCAAAGTACAACGATCATATAAATAAATAAATAAATAAAAATAAATAAATATATACATATCAGGGTTCTCAAAGCTTTTAAATTATAGTATGGGGTGGTACACAGTGCTAGGGGGGTCCGGGGGCATGCCTCCCTCCCCGGAAAATTTTTGAATTGTAGAAGTAAGCTGTGTAAAAGTAAGTTGAATTGTAGAAAGCTCTGAGCTGCAATCTGGGACACTTTGTGTGTAAATTTGAAGCACTGCATGTGGGGTGAAAATGTTTGTTTTGCATGGGCAAAGCCATCGAAAAATTCAAAATAATTAATGGAATAAAAATACCAAAATGTAGGGGTGAACTTGCTGGTTTGCTGGTTCCAAATCGAGTTCATCTCTCATAAATAAATACAAAAAATGTTGTCACCATTGACAATGGCAGGAGTGGTCGGTAAGTGTACCAGTCTACTCTACCTCGTGTTAGACTGGGTTACCTGCCCCGTAATAATGCCATTGGAAATTCATTCACGATTTAATTCACGATTAAGATTTCTTGATGAGCTGGAAAACACTCGGATTTGAAGTATGAAAATGAACATTATTGTGCCAGCTGGCCTACAAATAAAATTAAAAACAAGCAAAATATTTAAAGCAAAAGGTTATACACCATAGATTAATTTTGGTATAGGGGGTAATATGGGATAGTGATAGGGATAGGGTGACTGTTTGTACTTGCCGTAGCATCGAGACCAACGTGTATTAATTAATTGTTTGAACTTCTCGTGTATACACCAGCATGGCGGGTGCATTTTAGGATGGCGTGGGGCTCGACGATAGCCTGGCGGGCCGCCAGGCTATAAGTGCCCTTGGAGAACCCTGACATATATATCAATATAACAAAGTTCCTCCAAGTATCGTGTCCATCTGTGTAAAGGTATGTACAGCCTACCAACCTGTGATTGGGCATCGAGTCTAGAGGTGAATTTGCGAGAAATGCCGAAGTGACGTTAGGAGAAGATTACCGTGGTCTGAAGAAAATGTGTCTGACAGCAGAAGCCTCGAGTATCAGTGTGCATCTTTACTTTGTTTGTTATTTGACTTGATTCTAGGGATAAACCGAGACGCGGTTTGAATATAGACTGACCCCATCAGTCCCTGTGGCTGAGCCCAGTAGGGCTCGTTTCCATTCTCGACGATGTACGGTGTCAGTCTAGCTCAAATCGTGAAAAGTGAAAGCTATCGAGCGGTGTTTAATTTTATAAGACGGTGCATGAACATTTCTAGACTGATTTCCTTGTCATTCGGGTTTACCGCTCTTTATGTTGTTACCAGGTGCTGAATTTACAGCGAGTTTTTTTCGTGAGGAGTAGCATATGGCAATGCGTTTTTTCCGTGTGTAGCTTTGTTCACAGAACGATCTCATGAAATATTAATGCGGCGTTGCAGATGCCACCTGCTTTGCATTTCTGCAAGTGATGCCAACAAAGGGTTGCCGCTTGTGATCGTAGAGGAAAGCTAATATAATCTTGATCTCTGTAATCTTCTCTCTCTTTCTGTTTCATCTCCTTCGCTCTCTTCGTGTCTTCTAGTATCTCTCTCCCACTCCCCTCT
>NW_014577123.1:358353-363072 GCF_000485595.1 Priapulus caudatus | reverse complement strand
TCTCGCTCGCTCTATCTCTATCTATCTCTCTTGTGCTCGCTCTCTACTTTCCCCCTCTCCCTTTCTCAATTCTCTCTCTCTATCGCTTTCAATTCTCTCTTCCTCCTCCTCTCTCTATCTATCCCCCCTCTTTCTCTCTGTAACAATTGGGAAGTCGATATGGGACCGAAACGAAACTTTATGAGAACCAGTATTGTACCTGGCGCTCCCGGGCATTACCCAGCAGAGCGCAAAAACAATTACGCGCACATATTGATTGCACTGCGAGAAACTGGTTTCTAAGACGCTCTCTGGTGTCACTACTGTAGTCTGGCTGGATGACTGGATGGCTGGCTCTCCGGACTGTTGACTGCCAACCGTGGGGTCCTCTACACTTGTATACAGTACTGCTGTTTGCACATTCATGCACTCTGCTCTACTAAGAGGGAGGGAGGGGAGAGGGAGGGTGATAGGGCGAGAGAGAGAGCGGAAGAATGAGGGGAGAGGAAGAAGGAGAGAGAGAGAGAGAGAGAAAAGGAGAGGGCGAGAGAGAGAGAGAGAGAAAAGGAGAGGGCGAGAGAGAGAGAGAGAAAAGGAGAGGACGAGAGAGAGAGAGAGAGAGAGGGCGAGAGGGAGAGAGAGGGTCGTTGTTCTGACTTTTATCTGATGTGACAACGGAAACCGATGTTATCGTTGCATAGCATTGATTGTGTTCCTTCTTTTGTCGAAACCTAGCTGGACCTCGGATAGATTTTGCCGCCGTAATTCGGGTGTGGTGAGCGCGGGCAACCTAACAGACAATAGCAGAGCGTGGATATCGCAATTGATTGCATTGATTTGGGGGTATATAAATGCAAGGCTAGATCAAAGTATACGTTGGGGTTATTAAATTAGTGCAATTTCAATGATCTCTATTATAACACACCACGTGCATCCTAAATCGAACAAGCGTGCGCGTGTTTAGGTAAATGTGGTAAGCGCCTGTTCGATGCCTCCTCCAAGCAGGCATCACACATTCGATTTACACAGAACTGTTGTTATACTTATGTTATAACTTATGTAGGCTCATTATTTACTACAAGTGTGTGATTATCTATACATATTTCGGGTTGTGGGTCGTAGTTTACGTGCTCTTAGGCGCACAGTGGGCGCACGCGCGCTTAATTGAGGGTTGCTTTGACAGCACGTCCATTGCTCTCTGTGTTCAGTATCCGGCTGCCACCTCCCCTCACTCATATCATAGACTGCGCGCGCGCGAGTAGGGTGAGTGAGAGCAGCGCAGCCGCACAGCTATTGTCAGCCTGCCACCATTGTCAGCCCTCAAGGCAAGCAGCAACAGCATCAGTGTAGCAGCAGCAGTGTAGCAGCAGCAGTCGCATCAGCAGCAGCAGCAGTATCAGTGCATCAGCAGCAGTCAGCAGCAGCAGCAGTCGCAGCAATATCAGTGTGTAGCAGCAGCGGTATAGAGTGTGGCAGTACTTGGACCCCGTGTGCAATATTGTGCCGCTCTGCTGGTCTGTCTGCCCCCCCCCCTCCCGCGGGCCACGGCGGGCTCTCCCGACAGTCTACAGTGCCTTCCTCGACAGTACAGCTCAAGGCTAGGCTGTCAAGACTGGCTAGCGAACGAACACACACCGTGCAATACGTGACCGTTTGTTGGTGACAGCTTAATACGAGCTACCTTGTCTTCCTAGATACGCCTTCGTTCAGTGCTAGATGTGAACTATCTGTGAAGTGAGCGGCATCAGACAACGTGCAGGACACGGTGGTGTCTCGGGGAGCTACTAGCACGTGAACCTGTTTGTGTGTCGAGGAATCGAACTGGAAGTAAAATAGTGGATAGTGCGCTTATCTGTTGGTGCACAGCGACGTTGACCGGCATGTGAGGACGGTTTTGAAGTTCGATTCCAAGCTACGCTAGGATGGCAGTGACGTGGTTAGTTGATGAATTCGCCCATGTGCGTAACTGTGGTGTCGTGTGACACGTGCTGGTCGGACGAGGTCCACAGAAGCTGTCTGGCTAGCTTAGGAGCCAGATTGCGACGTAGTAGTGGTGTTATCAGACTATCAGTGCGTGTTATCAGTATCGAGCGTACGTGTGCGCTCTTTCTGCAGGTGTTATTACGTACGCGCGTGCGTGCGTGCGTGCACGTGTGTCTGTGTGTGTGCGTGCGTGCGTGCGTGCGCGTGTGTGTTTGCCCTTTCTGCACGTGTTAGTACATGTGTGTTTATTCGTGGGCCGGTAATTAAGTTGTACCGCTAATGTGTTGACAGCAACGTGCAACACGATATCGCAAAAAACCGAGGATGTTAGAAACAGGAGCTCGCGTGTTGAAGAGATGTTGGTGTTTTTTTAAAGCCTCTCGTTTTATTGCTAAAGTAATATTTCACGTTCGTGACTGGGGAACTGCGCTGTCATATAGTGCGTGTCTTTACTGGGCAGTAAATGCACTTTTACATGGTAACTTTAATTTTAAAAGGAATAGAGATGTTATGCCAGTCTAGAACCACTACGTCACTCAATGAGATGCACTTTTGTCTGGTGGTTGCCGATTTCGAGGGAATTGTTGCTATACGAAAGAATGTGGCTGCATTACTTGCTATTTTATATGCGATAACCCATGGTAATTTTAATACTGGAGTAATCAGTAGCATGTTCGCTATTAGGTGAATCTATATTTCGCTATAAGAACATCATAATATATATATATATATATATATATATATAATATTATGTCGTTCTTGTTGTCATTGTGAGAGATCACATGTGAAAATAGTACATTCGTGTTCATTGTAGCTCAATCTTTTTTAGGAGCCCTGCACATAAATCATTATAATCATCACGCTTTTCCTAAGCTACCCCTAGTTCCAAATCCTAACCCTAGCATAGGATTATTTTTAATCTAATAGGTTTACTCTTAACCTAATCCCAATCCTAGCATTAAAAATTTGGAGTGCTAAATTTTGATTGACCTGTTTTTAACAGTGGTCACTGTTAGCGTGGATGAACGTTCATGAGCATCACAGAAACAGGCAGCACCATGCAGCGTGTAAAAATGACACTGTTTGTGTTTTTTTTTTGGAGAAGTGGGAGTAAATGTGATACCATCTCAAATTCTCTTCTCTTGTCCTCGTGACAGAAAAGCACAAAAAAGGATTTATTGGCTTTCATTGCCGCAGTGGGAAGCGTGGATCGATGTCTGTAGTAGCTTCACTCTCACATTTGTTAGCGACGTGAGAGAAGCAGGGATCCTGATAGCAAATGTCTTCACTCTGTGCTTGCTGAGGGAATGGGAGTGATTGATTACAGTGTAGATGGGTTGCTCGGCCATGCATGGCACGTCCCGGTGCGGCAATGTATCAGCGTGTAAAGTAGCTAGCCTCGTGGCTCAGGAAAGCTGTGATCGCAGTGTGCAGAATGGCTTCACTTCCATCCATTAATTACACGAGCGAGGAATCAGTGATTGGAGTGTCAAACGGATGAACTTATTGTGTTCGTTTCACAGGCAGGACCGCAGTCACATTCAGTCTATACTCGTACATTGGGTATCGGTAGTCGTCGGCATGCTACAGCTGTGCTTGTGTTTGTTTGCAGGAGCGGGGAGCAGTGATCGCGGCGGCGGCGGCGGAGGCGGCGGAGTGAGATGACCAGCGTTAGCATGGATGTAGAGAGCGTGAGGTCGGGCCACAGCGAGCGGTCGAACCACTCGCGTCGCAGCCACGGCAGCAGCGGCAAGCATCGTCGCCATGGCTCCCACGGACGCACCAAGCGCACGGTGCGCGTCAACATGGGGGATGCCGACAGTTCGCGCATGGGCGAGGAGATGATTGAGGTATCTAATGTACCCTGGTTCGAATGTCGAAAGCGAAGAAAAAAAACTTTTTCTTTTCTTTCTTTTTTGCTCCAGAATAGTGACAGCTAAGGTCTACTTTTCGATCAAAGTTTTAGGTTTTCCGGGTGAAACGATTAGTAAGGTACACAACGGGTTTTTCTTGCCGTAAGTCCGTCTGCTTTCACACACCAAGAGATCGTTGAAGAAAGATTAAACAGCGTGACAGCAAAATATTGAGCGAATAGGTGACAACAAAATATTTCCAACCGTTCCACAGAAGAGGGCCGTCGAAAGTTACTTTTAATTTTTCCCAAGCACAGGCCTGGCTATCTCGGAAAAGTAGACATATATGTTCATTTTGACATCCCCCCCCCCCCACACACACACACACCACCACCACCACCACCACCACACTACTGCATTGGCGGTTTTGACCTGAGATCCGAGAGATACGTTCTTTGTGTTCCCGCTGAGTTAGAGTCAACTTCCTCCAAATTCTTGGTTATTCCTTGTTATCTCTAAGACTCTTCCATTCTGTGGGAGTGAAAGAGTGTGGGATTGTTGCGGGTTTGTATATAAAAGAAGCACTCGTGGTTGACTGGGGTCATAGCGTGCAGAATTGCGAAATTTTTCCTTTATGTTCCTATCTTTTAGCGTCAAACAGCTCATGAACTACACGAACAAAAGTTGTTGTCGCAACATCGGCTAGCAGTAGCAGTAATGAATAGCGATATATACATCCTCAGATTATTAATAGTAAGCTGTCTGTGCACAGAACGCTCAACCGCTACAACGCTCAACAACCGCTCAACCGCACAACCGCTCAACTCGCAGCAACGCTCGAAACCTCCACATATAGGGCAGCATTTACGTTCGCGTAGATATAGACGTTACACTGAATCACACG